>NW_006400523.1:17903-24695 GCF_000299155.1 Elephantulus edwardii | reverse complement strand
TACACACACACACACACACACACACACACACACACACACACACACACACACACACACAGCTTGGCCAGCCTTCAGTGAAGCCTGGCCCAGGTGACTCGAGGCCCTCACACCCAGGCCTGTGAAAGGGAGTACCCCTCCTGGTCCCAGAAGGTGTGAGCCAGGCCAGGGGCTCCTACTCATCACTTTTGGAACCAGACCCCAGAGAAGGCACTTCCTAGCCAACCCAGGCTCAGACCCAGAACCCTGACCTTCTAGCCACTTTTGCCATTTCCAAAGTTACTCCAAAGATTCAGACACTGATGCGTTAGATTCCAGCCACCTGTCTGCCTAGCTCTCCTCACTGTGGGTATCTGACCCCTGCTATCCTCTCTTAGACCCTACTACCAAAAGTTCCCTAAATCCCAGGGTCCCACCATCCCACTCTCATCCTAGGACTTGCAGGAGCTCTGCCCTTCTCACATCCCTCAGCAGTTTTTCCCCCCAGGCCCTCAGGATAAAGCACAACTTTTCCAGCTCCATGACACTTAGCCACTGCAGCCTGGGAGCAGACTCTGAGGGCGTCCTGTCTGGGGGCACTGTGGGTGCTGAAGTTATCCCTGCTCCTGCTGGCTTACAGCAAGTGTCAGGAGTGCCCACCTGGCTTCTTTTTACCCCAGACCTGGACACCATCCTTCCACACTCAGGAGGACGTCCAGGTGGGATACAGGGAATAAAGTGGAAGCTGGGTCCTGAGGCAGGTCTAATCATTGCAAGCCATGTAACAGCTCCACTTCTCTCCCTCACCACTTTCCTCCCCAAGGAAGGGCCTGACCCCTAGGCCAAGAAGGAGAGGAGGCAGCCAGCCATTTAAGGACAGAATGTCTTGCTTAGGCTGGTGAAAGAACAGAGCAGCAGAGGTGGGAGGGTTGCTGGAGGCAATGGGAGCCAACAACCCCGGGGGAGTGTCGGGAGCATGTCCTGAGTTCTCCAGGCCCTTCCCCAGGTTATTTGGCCAACTTGCAAATAAGATGTCAGCCAGAACCAACAGTGGAGAAACTGAGGCAGCAAGAAGGTAGGCCTACAAGGGCATAGAGAGGGGCAAACTCCAGGAGTCTGATGCCTTGGAAAAGCCTTTCTCTTCACTGTACCCACACTGGGTTTCTCCCCATCATTTCCTCCCCTGCTAAAGCCCCTGAGACAGTCAAGAGCTCCTGTGATGAACTGTGTCTAATAATAATGATGACCCTCTCTAACATTTATTGAGCATTTACTCTGCATCAAGCAATCTGGCGTCACTTCTTTACATTCGCTATCTAACTTAAAGCTCAGAAAGGGTCCACAAGCAGTTTTTTAAGTCCAACTTTACAGATAAGAAAACTAAGGTACAGGGAAGCTAAACAATTTGACTAAAGCACATGGTCAAGAGTAGAGGCGGCAGGATTTGAACTCAAGCAAATAGATTTTTAACCCTTTCACAATGCAGATTCACCATGGTCTCATTCCATGAACTATAAAGAAGGAGGTGGTGGCCCGGTCTCACTCCCTCAATCCACACACATTCCCTCCATGATAGTTATGTACCAGGCCTGTGCTAGAGGCCACAGTTTCTTCCAGGGAAGAGATCAAAGGGAGAGCACCACTCCCCACCTCCTCAACACAGGTGTCTGAGCTGGCTGGTGCTCTAAGAGCAAAGTTCTTAGGCTCCCTCTCAGCCCCGCCCACCCCAATCTGTTACCTCTTCACCCATTCTGGTCCCTAAGGGACAGTCAGGGTCCAGACAGGTTACCAGGACAACACCACAAAGCCCCAGTGAAAGATGCCAATAGGCTAGGGAGGAGCCTGCTGCCCTTCCCACTTCCCAGGTATGGGGTCAAAGGTCAAGTGGGAGTAGCATACAAGCCCTGCCCCCTACCCCAGCCACACCTGTCACTGTCCGCACTTCCTTTACTGCCTGAACTGGAAGCAGGACCACTTTGTCCCTGTCCCTGAAGGGTAGTGGCGTTCCTCCAGCAGAGAGGGTGGGGGGTTAGTTGGATCCATTAGAAGCCCCTCCCTCCTGAAGACAGTCCAGGAGGGCTCCTCCCTGTCCCTGTCTTTCTCCAGCTTTCCCTAGTCAGACCCAGAGCCCACAGGAGTGTTTGTTGTGAATTCAGGGAGTTGTTGCTAAGTAAGGAAGGAGGGTGGAGAGGGGAGGAGGGAGATGGCAGGATGGACAGAGGCTTTGTGTGCTGTGTTTGTGTCTGTTTGCTGTGTGTACCTCTCTGTATATCATACAGTATTCTGTATGTGCTCTGTGTGTGTGTCTGTGTGTGTGTCTAGGGGCCCAGGCAGAAATCGCATTATAGTGGCTGGTAGCCACCCTGCCTTTGACTCAACCAACTGGAGTCACAGGAGGCGGGGAACTGTACTTGGATGATCAGGAAACACTACCTAGACCTCCAGGGCTGACTGGTCAGAGCTCCCACAACCTCCCACCCCAGGAAAGGCTCAATCCCAGAGAAAGGTGGGGGCTGTCACTACTCTGGCACTTTAACCCTTCCTTTACCAGCCCAGCACTACCCAGCACCAGGTTATAGGACTATTTGGGCCTCCCAGGAATGGAGAAAGGAAGGAAAGGTGAAGTGGGGGCAGAAAGCCAGGAGGAAGGAGCCCAAAAAGACAAAAAGCCAAGCAGCACGCTAAGCCAGGACAATGCAGAGGCTGAGGACACACACAGCACACAGACCTCTCACCTCAGGAATCTATGTGGGTCAGGCTCAGGCTCAAGGGTGTGGTCTGGGATGGGGGATCCCTGTGGAGAGAGGGTCACAGCTAGAAGCTCCCTTTCCTCCCCAGACCCCCTCACCGCCAGCAATCTATGCCCCTGCTTCCTCCCCTGACCCGTGCCCCACCCCCACACCACCACACACCGCATAAACATGTACGCACATACACAGAGCTTGCAGCTCCAGGAAGTCTACGCTGACCGCCCCCCCCCCCACACCCCGCAGGACTTCTGTGGATTGGCTGGGAGCCAGGTCTGACCCAGCAGCCCCACCACACTGCTCCCCTCCCTGTCCAGCAAGCAGGGAAGTAGAAGGCACTGGAGATGCCCTGGAGCACAGACCCTGGGGAGAAGGGAGGGTGGGACAATTCTCTGGGCCTGGCCTGGTGACCAGGGGGAGGGGATGGACAGGCATGGTGAAAGATCTCAGCTTCCAGCTACTTCAGAGTTGTCCCCAGAGCAAAGAAGGGCTATGTGTCCTATCTACGTCCCTGTGTGGTCTCCTTGGTTACACACCTTGTCTCCTGAAGAAGTTCTAGGGACCTGGCCAGGTTGGGAGGGACTAGGGTGAGAAAATCAGGTCTTAGCAGTTAGTAAAAGGGGGCTGAGGGCCGGGTGAAGCTCCCACAGGCAGGCCGGAGGCTGGTGGCTGGGCTCAGTTTGTACTGGGGGTCAAAGGGGAGTTCTTTTCCGAAGAATTCTGGGAGAGACGCCAACTAGAGCAAGCTACTAACCACCCCTCCCTCTCTCTCACTGCACTGGGGGGGGGGGGGCTTTTCTCTGCCAACCAGACTTAACCCTCTCCAAGCCTATGCTGCTACCTTGACCCAAAGTGGGCGATTGGAGGAGTGGCCTCCTGCTGGGCTTAACTCCCAGTTCTCACACATTGGTGCTAAAAAGGCTGGTTCCACATGGCCCAGCCTGGCCCGGCCCCACCTCCACCTGGGTGACTCTCTGGGCTCATCTCCTGAAAGTGTCTGCAGTGACGTGTGTGTGCGTGTCTCAGGGATAGAGATTGAGAAACAAACTGAAAATTCCTTGCCAAGGCCCTCCCCTTGCTAGGTCACTGAGCAGTGTACCAACCTGTGCCTCTACTCCTCCCTGCTGTCTACTGTGTCCAGGGACCAGAGGCCATGGTACTAGGGCGGGAGGGCACAGATACAGGACAATGACAATTTATTCTTAAGCCTACCACCTACTGCCTTTATAAGCCCTTGACACAAACAGCTACCAATCTCTTCATCTTCATGATTTCCTCACAAGTGGGTCTAGAGGAAAGCATTCATTTACAGCCTGCAATCTCGTGGAGGGAAACCAAGTCATAGTGAGGCTGTTAAGGGTTCTAGTGCCTGCATCCCCATCCTGCATAACTACCCTTGCTTTGAAGAAGGGGGAGGGGAAGAAATCCTCACTGACAGCCCCTCCGCATAGAATACTAACTGAAGCAGGAAGGAATGGAGTTAAACATGAAGAAGGACTTCCCAGAATCGGAACACTCAGGGCTGCAGTGGCAGCTGGCCCCATCCAAATGCCTTACATTTCTGGGGTAGCACATCACGCCCTTAGAACTCCAAGACCCTCTGTCTTCTCCCCGGGCTGGAAATACGAATGCCTTTTCTTGCTGCCTTCTGGAGAAGTCTACTATTCTCAATCTTCAATTTGCCAACAAGTTCCCAGATTTGATATGGCTGGCAATGCTTGTTCCCAAATCAAGCAAGAGACTCTCAGGCCTTTTAGAGAAATGACAACCACCCTCTTCCGAGTTAACAGCCCTCAACATGTGATCAGGACAAGAAGGTGAGCTAGTAGTAGGGAATCCTTGGGTATGGCATTCATGAGGGAAGAGGCTGAGAACCCAGGCTTCAGGAGCATTTTATCCAAAAGTCCTCCCTCTCCACCACTCTCTCTTCAAGGACCACTGAACTGCCAGAAGCCTTGGCTCCACTCCAAGAAACCTCCCCTTCAAAGGGCCGAGGACTCCATGTCCCAGGGAAATGAGGGAGACCTGTGACCACACACCCCAGACATGTTCAGAGGGAGGAGAGAACGGCAGGGTGCACGCATATGTACACACATCAAAGAGACACACCCCCAGGCACATGCACTCCCCAGAAGTACCCCCTAGACACACACGTGTGGCCGAGAAACAGATAACTTCCAAAGTCATACAGGCAAGATACCTTAAAAAAAAAACAACAAAAAACCAACTCCCCAAGGATGGTCTCTTAAGACCCCACAGGGACTCCCAGACTTAGAGAGACAGCCCAGGAGCACTCAGGAAGCACACCTGACATCCGGTCAGCCACACGGTACTGCTGACAGAGACACAGCCACACACATACACATGGACATGGCAGTCACGTGCTAGCCCACAACCTCACACACACAACCTGGTGATTCACAATGTGAAGTGAGATTAGATGACAATGTTCCCAAGCCCTGGTGGGGGTGGGGGAGTGGGGGAGAAGTCCTCCTGGATTTCAAAACAATCTTGGTTTCGAAATGCTGGATTCAGGGCCATTCCAGACTGAGGCTACAGCTGGAGAGTGAGGGGGAGGGGAAGACCAGCTTAGGACCACCAGGCGCTGAAGGGGGACAAGCACTGTGGAGAGGGGGTTCTAGCTCTAGGGAAGGGGAACTGGGGGTAGCCTGCAGCCCAGTGTCAAGCTGGGAGGGCCTGAGCCCCCAGGACTGAGTAACAGGGAAGCCCATGTTAGGGGCCCACACCCACAGTCCTATCCTAGCCCTGTCCAGCTCATGGGAAATGGTGATCACTTTCTCCCCTGCAGAGTGGCCCCTGGCTCCCCTTCCCTGCTGGACACTGAGTCACACAGAATCCATCAAGGTGGCTCACCTTGGTGAGGAAAGAATCAGATGGGGTGGGGACAGCAAGAGTCCACAGGGGTCAGGAACTTCCCTGAGACTCAGGATTCGCCACACTGAGGGTACTGGCAGGTGGGTAACCACCCCAGAGAGAATGAGGTAATGCCACATACCCCCCCCCACAACCAAGACGACACCCCTCTTTTGGCAGCCAGAATGCCCTTACTGCCCCTCCCCCAACCTCTAGGGAAAGTTGGCAGCATGCTCCCAGGGAGGGAGGAGAGGTCAGGCCAGGCTGGGGGTGGGGCTGTGGAGGCCTGGCCTGGCACAGGGCAGAGGAAATTCCAGGCTGTATGAACTCCAGGCTGCCTCAGGGCCGCCCATTTAAGTGACAAGCAGCACCCTAGCTCTCAAGCTTGCTTCATCTAACCCCTCAGCTCTTACTCATGGATCCCAGGCTCAGGCAGTTAAAGAATGGGGCCTGTGGTAACTCAGCACCCCCCCATGAGTTCCTCAGCCCCCAGCCCCATTCTGACCCCTCAGGCCAATCAGCACCTCTTTCCCCCTCACTCCCAGGGGCAGCCCCCACTGGACAGCTATGGGTGGACAGCTGTCAGGGCTGGCAGGCAAGGGCACAGATCCCAAGCTAGAGCAGCCAGGCATACAACAGGTTGAGCCAGTCCCTGGAACAGCCAGCCCCACCCCAGGGAGAGTGGGCCTGGCAGAGGCTCCCTGCCTGCGGCACCCAGCCTGTACCCGCTTGGCTCCCACGGCTGCCCACTTTCCCACGGTGCCATCCCCCTTCAGCCTGCTCCACTGGGTCAGCACCCGGGCAGTACTAGGGCTCCTGGCAGAAGGACAGGAGGGATGCCATTTCCTTGTCATTCGAGTGCCCAGGTACCTTGCCACTGCATCTAGGGAGGTTCAGATGATTAAGACATGGCATGAAGGAACAAGAACCTCAGAGTGCCCCCCATCTCTCTGTAAGCTTCTTGTATTCTTTCCTAGGAAGAGGGGACACTCAGACACCCTGGCTCCTTGAAGCTGCCCCAGGGCACAGGGACAGAACTTCAGCCTGTGGCGCCACAGGCGGTGTATGTGGGGGTGCCCCCTCCTCCTGTCAGACTCCCTGGAGGGCAGGCTGCAGAGCTGGGTGATTGGTCTCTCCCTCCACAACCAAAGCTGCTGCAGCCTGCAACCCTGGGCCTTTCCTTCCACCCACTGCC
>NW_006400523.1:1391-17803 GCF_000299155.1 Elephantulus edwardii | reverse complement strand
CGTCTGCACAGCATCTCCTTTAATCTAAAGCAGGTGCCAGGCATTCCAACCCTTGCTGAGTTGACACTGCCACCCGCTTAGCTTCTGCCCAGAAGTCTACTGCCCCTATTAGTCAAAGAAGCTGAGCCCCCTGCACCCAGAGGGTCTTAACCTAGAAGAAAGAGTCAGACACCAGCCAAAGGCAGTCACGGGTGCCCAACAGAGATTCAACAAGCAAGATCACTAGGTCCCAAGTTATTACCATTGTGATAAACCTAGATTGCCAGGGACTTTTTTTCTTTCTTGAAGACTCTGTGATGTCCTCACCCTACGCCCCCACAATTAGACTCATTCAGGATCTGCAGGACCCATCTCTAATCATGGGGCCCCTGCCACCCAAGAGACAAGAGTAACTCTGGATCTAAACATTTAAACACCTTAATCTTTATTATCACCCTCTAGATACTAACTCCTGTCCAACTCCACTAAGAGCAACAAAGGCAAGCAGAAGAGAACTCCTTAGGAGGTGGCCTTCCAGGCCTGCTTCTCTAAAGTCAAGAAGCCAGACCACCTGGGGGAGGCAGTGCCTTCCCTCCTGGCACCAGACTCCCTGTGTCCTTCCCTAGCCCTTATCATCCTCAACCCCACTCATGCTGTCCCAAGGCCTCTCTTAGTCTCCCTGTTCTTACCACCCTTCGCAGGTGCCTCAGAGCTAATACAGGAGTGGTCCAAGCATGCTTTGTCACTGGGGCCATGAGCTCAAGGGAATGGAAGCCAGCCCACCCTGGAAGTCTCATTCTGAGGCACTAGTAGGGTTACAGAAGATACGATACAGCAGCTTTCCTGAGTAAAACAGGAAACCAAGGCTGGGAGGGAGGGCAAGAGTTTTTTGGGGGGCGGCTGGGCCACATGCCCCCAGCTCACCTTTCTACTCAGTAACAGCAGAGGCCCCCCACAGATATAGACACACACCCCACATAGCAGACAGACAGAAGTCAGAGGGAGGAGGGGATGTCAGAAAAACCCGGAAGGAAGGAAGCTGGACAGACAGACAGAAGCTCGTCCTGGCTTCACTGCTCCAGAGGAGCACCCTCCTGACTCCCAAACTGAGGGACACTCTTCTTCTCTGCCTCCAAGAGAAGAAAGGGTGGGGAGACCTCTGGGTCTCCAGAAAACAAATTCCAGCAGCCCCAAGAGAAGGTGTTCCCCCAGTCAAGCAAGTACCCTAGCTTCACTTCTGCTCCCCACTCTCCTTTCTTCGGGACTCCTTCAGAGCAAGGCAGGGGCTACCTCTAAGGACTGTGCCCCACCCCCAGCCATGTCCACACCACTAGGAATCCTTGGTAGGGGAGAATCCTCCAGTCACAACCATCACTACCAGGCAGTGCCTGGGGGCAGATGGTGACCCCCAGGTCATTCGAGTCCTAACCCACCTCTTCTGGAGGTTCGTGTCAGCTAGAAGTAGTGTACTCGGGTGCTGAGACCCAAGGGGTTGGTAAACCTGGGTGGGGGACTACATCTCCCAGAAGCCCCCAGGGCAGGGTTCGCAGCTCCAGCTGGCCCAAGGCCGGCCTTGTTCTCTGCGCTAGGGTGGCAGGGTCTCCTGGCTGTCCCTAGGCCCTCCTCCCTGTACCCTGGGGCTGCCAACCTGATGAGGGGTCCAAGGGTAGCCTCCACTGGCGTCAGGGTCATTCTCCATCCTCTAATAGCCCGAAGGTTCATGCCAGAGGGCAAGAGACAATCACGCTGGGTCCCCCCCTTCCCAATTCAAACTGGAGCTCCCTCCTCGCGCCTCTGTTGGCCTGGCATGGATTTCACCCTCGGCCCCCAGCCTACCCCTCACCTCGCGCGGGTCGGGGGTCCTCACACCAGGCCGGAGCTGGACGCCATCACCAGGTCAGGGTCGGTGGGTGGGTTAGGGGTCCTCTTGCTCGCCAGCTGGTGGTGCAGAGGTGGGGGGCGGGCAGGCTGTGATCTTTTTGATCCTGGGCGTCTTGATCTCAGTACCAGCCTGGCCCGGGAGAGGGTATCCGGGGGTCGCTGGGTGCCTGAGTTCCTGCCTCCCAACCGTGAAGCATGGTCGTGGGCGCCAGGCAGAGGGCTGGAGAGAACGCACACCCGCCCGGCCAGGGGCTCCGGGGCTGGGGTCTCGGCCCCAAACCTGCCGGCTTCTACTCCAGCTCCTCCTCCTCCCTTCCTTCCTTCCTTCCTTCGCCTCCTCCTTTCACTTTCCCCGAGGCCCGCGGGAACCCCAGCGGCGCAGGGCGGGAGCTGTCTGGGCGCTGCTTATTGTTGGTCGGACACGGAGGGTCCCGGTCGCAGCCCCCGGGCGGCGCGGCGCCAGGGGACCCAAGCGTGCGGGCGTCCGGCTGGCTGGCTCGGGGCGGCGGCGGTGGTGCAGTGAACCCGGCTCTGGGGCATGTCCGGCCACTCGCTGGGCCGCGCGCTGCCGCCTGCCCGGGCTCCCCCGCGCTGCCTGAGCCTCACTCGCCCCTCCGCGCGGCTCCTCTCCCCAGCCTGAATAAGCGTCGGGGCTCTCTGGCTGCCTCCTTCTGCCTTCATACCAGAGCCCAGAGAGGCCCCTGTCAAAATAAGAGCTCCCCCATCTCGCTCGCCTCCTCGCCCAACCAGGCACCCCCAGCCTCCCAGCGGTCTGACTCGGTAAGGCGCCCGGGCGGCTAGCGGGAGGCAGGTTGGCCCAGGGGTGGAGAGAGGGCTGCCACTTTTCCCTGCCTTCTCTCCTACCTATTCCTGCGGAGTGGGGAGGGGACCCACCACATACATCTCAGGCTAAGGAGAGGTTTGACAGACCTACCCTCCTATCTCCTACCTGCACTGATTGGGGAAAGAATAAGTTACCTGGATAGCACACACACACAGAGAGCACTGGGTCCCCCCCTTTCATTGTGCCCTATCCACATCTTTATGATCTGAATATCTCTTTCTTTCTTCATCTACCTCTCCCCAAAGACCATGAAGTCCTGGAGAATACACGATGACTTCTTTCATCTCAATCCTCAGCAATACAAAGTGGTTTTGGAAGTGAAACCTTTTGTCTTCTCTGAAGTGCCCTCTCTTGTGATCTCATGCACAAATAAGGCCCTATAGGAGGGTGGATGCAATTGTAAAACAAAGTTATTTAGGTGCCCATTACCAACCTGGGGAGGGGAGGGGAGAGGAAGCCTGAGAGGCATCCAGTTCAGAAATAGGTTGCCTCCAGAAACTCTATAAACTTCTAGAAACGATGAAAGTTATACAAATGTTCAGGTCTTTTGTTCATAGGGTCGCTATGAGCCGACTCAACAGCACTTAACAACAACAACAGCAACAGCCCTATTGCACAAGAAAAAGAAACTGAGACCCATTCATGTAAAAAGTGACTTACTCAGGGTTACAAAGCTGGAAAGAGGTAAAATCAGGACTAGATTTAGGATCACTTAATCTCTGGAGAAGTACTTTCCCTGTACTGCTACCTATACAAAATATAATGTCAACAGTTAGGGCCAAAATATAATACATTAACAAATAACAAGCTTTGGCTGCTTCAGAAAGGAAAGACAGCAGGTAGTTTGTTTGCCCCTGAATATGTTGGTTCCTTTACATTTTCCCACAGGTCTACCCCTCACTGGTCAGGTATTAGACCCACATTCCCAATGGACAACATACATTTTCTTGTTTCTCTAAAAGATTCTCTCGGGGGGGGGGGGGCCTGACTGTATCTTCTACTTCTACATATACCGTAGCAGCGCTTCAGTGTATCTTGACTTGATGTATTGATGGTGCTGTCAGCTGAGCACGAGGCAAGGTAGGTCATTAGCCCAGATCTGGGGAGGCACAGGTGAGGGGACAACAAGCCCTCAAAAAAGATATGTGTCTAGAACTCCACAATTTACAAAGCATTTTCATATGCATTATCTCGTATAAACTCTGCTTTGATTGGATCAAAGAATCAATAAGAATTTCTTAAATGTGTACTACCAAGCATCCCAGGAGGTTAGAAGTGGAACCATCCGCAATCCTGTGACGTAGGCATTATCCCCACCTAACCAAGAAAAAACTGAAGCCAGCGAGGCTGAACGCTGAGACAGAAGGTTCTAGCACCTAGGATTGACACACTAAGTAAAAGTCTGACTTCTTCCCTGTCTAGGGTTTTACAGGTAGAATGAGTCATAAGCTGAAGGCCCTTTCTCAAACAAGACGCTTTCTAGAAGAGAGGATCCACTCCGGTTTTGCAGATCCATCTCCTCTGTTACATACATGACAAGCCACTGTAGTAACCTGTCTGTAGAGTTCCAGAAAACACTGTAGCTGTAAAGTGATGCGGTGCAGCAAGGAGATTCTTGTGTGTGGTAGATAAGGGAATTGAAGAGTGTTCGGCATGTCCTGTGGAGCGGCTATGTGGTGCGCTCCCCTGGGTGGGGCTGTGACTCATTCCCCCAGCGGAGGTTCCAGGTTGAGATGCAGAGCTGTGCTCCGGGCAGCCACGAGTTCTGGGTGGAACCCGGGAGTGAGCGAGTGTTGAGGCGGGGAGGCCAGCGACCCGGTGTTGGAATCGAGCAGCTCCCTCTGCTGGCAGACTTGGGGAACAACTGCGTGTTTCCGCGTATCTGTATGTCAGTATGTCAACAGGGGTGTCACAGGTGTGTCACTGAGTGTATCGGTGTTAGCCGTCTGTCAGTGAAAGTGTCAGTATGAGTACAGGCGTGTAAGGGGGTCTGTTTGTGGCGCGGCGAGTATGCCAGCCCCACCCGGGAGTCTTTCTGGGAACACAACGAAGACACACACTAACCACTTCTTTAATATAATTTACTCTTTGGCTAGGGGGCAGGTCTAGAACTTCTGGTTTTCTAAGATTTAGGCATCCGGTTTGGGGTGATTAGGAATAAATGATCCTCCAGTCAGTACTTCTCACAGAGCTAAAGCAAAGCTGGAAAAGCTGGGAGGGGTCTAGGTCGGGGAAACAGTTCTAGGAAGGGAGTCTCTCCCCCAAAGCCGCTAGGGACCCAAGAAAGGGTTAAAGTTAAGCACCACAGCGGCTTCAATCATTGGCTAGGGTGCTGTCAGTCAAAGTACCTGGGGCGGGGCTTACGGGACACTCTTCAGACAGCCCAGCGCCCCTCACTTGCCCCTCGACCCCCACATCATTTCACTTCAGGGTTACTCCTACACCCCCTCCTTGGTGGAGACACCTTCCTGGGTCGTGAGAGAGACGCGGATGCGGGCTTCCTGCTTTCCCCACTGTGTGCCAGCTATATGGCTTCCTGATAGATGGTGATTATTATATAATAGACTTGCTGGACAGAGCCGTGCCAGCGCTCGGATGCTTTGCCCCCTCCTTGAAGCCTGCACCAGGGCCTGGCACCGGCTGCACAGAGCCTGCAGCCCCGCCGGCTCCCCGAGCACCGGCTCCCCCAGCACCGCTTCCGTCCCGAGGCGGCAGAGCCTGGAGCCACCTTCCCTGGTGCCCCTAGGGCCAAGTCCTGGGCTGGGCTGAGAGCCAGGCTGGGAGTCGGGCAGGCGCCCGGCTGGGCTCAGGGTCTGCCTGTGGAATGTGGCTTCTTACTAGCACCTCTCCAGGACTCACCTGGCTCCCTCCAAACCTGAACTTGGAACCGAGAGAGGTGGGGACTGGGGGCGCTGGAACCAGGATCAGAAAGGGAAAGGAGTTTGGGAAAGGTGCGTGCGGGGGCGAAACAGAGGCAAGGCGAGGGGGCCGGCTGGGGCAGGGGTGGGAGGGACTCTTATCCTGACAAGGCTCCCTCCTTCCCCGACTGGAGGGTTTGGAAAAACTGAGCAGGCAGCCAAGCCTTGGCTGGAAATCCAGCAGCCCACCCTCCTGGGGACACAAAGCTGGAGGGCGGGAGCAGAACGGTGGATGAGAGCATGACCCTGGGGAGGGCAGGGCCTCTTTTGGGGCTGGGGGCCCAGGGTCCAGGTCCCTGGGGAGGGGGTTCCTGGCGCTGTCTCCCTGCAGTCTGCTTCCCCCTTCTCCCTCGTTACCCCCGCCTCCTTCTCCTCCTCCTCCTCCCGGGCTCCAGACTTGCAGATTGCGGGCAGGCTTAACTCCTTGAGCACCAGCCGGGTGGACTCCGAGGCAGTGACTCTGGGAAGAAAGAGGGAGGGACTCTAGCACCCTACTCCCACCCACAGTTTAACACTTCGTGTCCCGGATTAGGCTGATCAGAGCCCGATACTCGAAAAGCGACACACCAGACACCTGACAGCAATTGTACAAGCCAGTTTACTCCCTGGCAAAATCAAGACTATCGCCTCTCTTCTCCCCCGCATCTTATGCATCGCTCCCTCCATTCTAGGGCCAAACTTCTGCCATCGCTTTGGCGAACCAGAACGCTCCGGGAAGCGGGGAGGTCTGAGTTTCCCGCCTGCCCCGGTATTTTCCTCTTTGTCCCCACCCCAGGCCTCCTGGTGACCCTGAAAGCCGAACTGCTTTTACCCCCAGAGCGGCTCCTGTACTCTTTCTTCTTGGCGTTCTTCAGGAGATAGCTCCCAAGTGAGTCAGGAGAGGAAAGCCTCCCTCCCCAGCTCTGGCCAGGACAAGGGCCTGTGTAACAGGAATCCCAGGCTTCACCTCGGCGCTCTTCCCTCCCGGAGATAGAGCCTCACCCATCGGTTTTGCCCCGAGGCAGGAAGGAGTTAACGGAGTTACCTGGCTCTACAAGGAGAGCCAGGTGAGGCACCACCCCAGCTGGCTTTCAGGTGAGCGTAGGTGTGGAAGTGGTGGGACTACAAACTAAGGGCTGCTGTTTTCTGCCCCCTGGTGGCCGGATTTGGATTAGCAGTCGCTGGCATAAGCCATATCCAGGTGGGATCAGCGAGCTCTCCTGAGGGAATAGCACTTTCTGAGAGGAAAATTATCCCTCTGGGAGGATGGTGGAATGTCCGAGAGGCACATTTTCTGCGATGCCATTCCCACTTATAAGGCTACTTGAGCCACTTCCAGATCCTAGCCCTAGGGACACTAGCCGGAGGTCCCAAACCTCTAGACACCTGGAGGAGCATAGGAAAAAACAGAAAACAGGCCTTGTCTCTAAAGGTCTTTAATAAAATAGAGGGACCAGCAGGAGGAAGCTACCCCTTACCTCTCCCTTCTCCCTAGGACTTCCCAGAACTCCATTCCCTCCAGACTCCAGTATCAAATACAAAAGATTTAGAAGCTTCCCTCCCCTCTAGTCTAGCTCCTGTCTATGTTTCTTATCAGAAGGCCCTTCTTGATGGCGCCCACATCCACTTCCTCCTGTCCGAAGTATGGCTGACACTTTTCCATCCACCCTGCAGATTCGCAAAGTTCAAGATAACACAGGACTCCCCATTTTTTTATTTCCTTTTTAAAAAAGATTTTACTCCTCCTCTTTTTCATTTCCTTTTGTTATTATGTACCATCGACTCATAGCTGACCCTCCAGTGGGTGTTCAGTGGTTGTAAGTCACATGGGAGAAGATGGGCCATCTTTCCTTCTTGGAGCACCTGGTGGATTCGAACAATGGGCTTTTGGGTTGGCAGCACAACTCCTTACCACTAGGCCATCAACACTCGTTTCCCTTTACTCTCTATTTAAGCCACTCACATACATATAACACACTCAAACTCATTGCTGCTGAGTCAGAGTTAACATAGAGCTGACCCTCCAGAGGGTTTCTGAGGCTGTAAATTGTTCAGGGGCAGATTTCCCATCATTCTCTTTTCATATGTAGTTACCTCACCAAGGGACAGTCCTGTCCCCTCCCCACTGCCATGGGGAAGATTCTAACTCACAGTGACCCTAAAGGACAAAGTAGAACTGCCCCATAAGTTTCTGATGCTGTAAATATTTTTTTAATTTAAATTTATTATTAATTTCAGTAAAAATTTATAGAGACTTAGGATTTCCATTCATTCATTGTTGCACTTTCTTGCCTCCCAACCCTCCACCCTAGTACACTACCCTCTTGGAAAAGTAAAAGAAAAATTCTTGCATTGTTTTACAAACCTTCCCCCAGGTCCACTCCACCATGTAGCCTTCACTCTAAACTCCTGTCATGACAAAAATACCTAATCACATATCCCTTTTAAACAGTTTTCTCCCTCATCTATTTCAATGCAGTATACATTATTGAACCCATCTTTCTCAGTCTCCCCCCAACCCCGATGTCAGTCCTGTTTTACAACAGTGGCACCATGCAGTATTTGTCCTTTTGTGACTAAGATACTTCATTCAGCATAATGTCCTCCAGGGTCACCCATTTTGAATAATATTGTATGAGTTCCTTGTTTTTCAATGCAGCATAGTATTCCACTGTGTGAATATACCACAGCTTCTCTATCCATTTGTTTGTTGATGGGCACTTAGGTTGTTTCTAACTCCTTGCTATTGTGAACAAAGCCATGATAAACATGGATGTGCATATATCTGCCTGGGTGGAAGTTATGGTCTCTTTGGGGTATATTCCCAGTAGTGGAATTGCTGGGTCAAATGGTATCTCTGTTTGCAACTTTTTTAAAAAGTGCCATACCGCCTTCCACAGTGGTTGCACCGTTTTACACTCCCACCAACAGTGAATAAGGGTTCCAGTTTCTGCACAACCTCGCCAGCATTTGTTGCTTGCTGTTCTGTTAAATTTTGCTATTCTGACTGAAGTGAGATGATATCTCATAGTTGTTTTAATTTGCATCTCTCTAAGAGCTAGGGATTTTGAACATTTCTTCATGCGCTTGTTAGCCATCTGAATATCTTCTTCTGTGAAGTATCTGTTCATATCCTGTGCCCATTTTTCTATTGGATTATTTACCTGATCTTGTTGTGGTGGATGATGTGAATCTTTATGAAAGCAGAGGGTCACATCTGTTTCTGAAGGAGTAGCTACTGGATTTGAACCACTGACCTTAAAGTTAACAGCCAGACATTTTAACTACTATACCATGAGGGCACCTTCTGTCCTCTTGGACTAGATACTGACTAATACTTGTCTTTTCCTCCAAGAATTCTTTGCCCAACTCCACCTATTTATTCCTTCAAATATCTCACAAGATGGCAGGCACTGGACTCTAGATACATGTGCTGGGGAACAAGACAAATGTGGTGCCCACCCTCTGAGAACCTACAGTTTAGTTGGGGGTAAATGAAATGAACTGGTGATTTCAATTCAATGTGATGAGAATTTTGAGAGCATTTAGGAGGGACACCTAGACTGGATTTGAGAGTCTGGGAAAGTTCCCTGCAAAGAGAGACATCTGAGTGAAGGCTGGGGGTCTAAAGAAAGAACAGTACCCTCAAGTTTCTTGATAGGCTTTCTATCAAGAGATACAGAGCCAGTCCCAAACAGTTCATTTCTAGTAAATTTCCCAAGTGCCAAAAGAAGCAAGACTGAGCTGACAGTCAAAAATATGTGTGCCCTTGGCTGAATGGCTCCAGGTCTTGGAGCTTCAATTTTTTCAACAAGCGATTTTACATCCAATTAAAGAGCAAGCTCCTTTTACTGTGAGCACTTTGCTCTGGCCTTGTAAGGGGACAATAGAGTTTATAAACCTAGGAGAGGATATCACAGGCTGGCCCAGGAGAAGCCACAGCCACCCACCACCTCCTACTCCTCACTCACAAGTTAGTCTGGAAGTTCTCAGCCCTGGAGACATTTCATTAGTCATTACTGAAGAGAGGAATCCTTTCTGAGACTGTGCTCTGAGGAGGGAGCATTAGGGATGAGCACCCACAGAATTTATTTACTTACTGCATTAACTTGCATTAGTCTAAGACTCACACAACTTTTCATTTTTAAGAGACAGAATGGGAGCTCTGGTGGCCTAGTAGCAAGAAGCTGTGCTGCAATCCTGAAGGTGTGCAGTTCAAATCCACGAGATGCTCCTCTGGAGGAGGATGGGCAGTTGGATCTGACTCAACAGCACACAACAACAACAACTAAAAATAAAATTAAAGTATCACAAAAAGGTTTGGGGTTTGTTTTTGTTTTTAAGAGACAGAATATACACAAATAAGGTAAATCACGTGGTGGCTGAGTGAAAGCTGGAAGAAGTACCCAGGTCTCCTAATTCCCAGTTCAGACTCTTTCCACAACACCACTGGGGCACTTGCTTCCAACTTTCCATTGGACTTCTTCTGTGTCTGGCTTATTTCCCTGTGAGGCCATAAGATATGGGAGACAGGCTTGGCTTCCTTATCTGGATATTGCCCAGAGCCTAGTACAGGACTGTAAACAGAAGAAGGGGTGCTCGAGATACTCTGCCCCCTTATTTCATCATCATGACCCTCGTTAAATGTACACAGCTGAAAGAGACATCTCTGGAACTGAGGGCCTAGCCTTAGATGAGGAGTATCCCCAGATCCAGCCACACTTAAAACCTGCTCTGTAAATTTCAGCAAGCTGGTTGATCTCCACCTGTCAAAACCTGTAACCTATCCCAACTCCAAGGGCATTTGTTACCTGAAATCCTGAATTAGGAGGTCTTTTTAAAGATGCAGTTCTGAGGCAAAAGAAAGACCCAATCTGTTGAATTTCACAGTTTTAGGACCACACCTGCTCCAACTGCAGATCCTGAGATGCTGCTTTGTGGGGTAATCCTGGCTCCATGGTGTCTTATGAAAGCAGGGCCACAGCACAAATACCATAAAGAATTTCATTTAAAAAAATTGTATTTCTCAAAAGGGATACAATTCACAACCTACAGAACTACTTGTTAAAATTCTCATTTCTGTCCCTCCAACTCCCAGCAGTCAATGTCTGAGAGCTCCAAGCCAGCTCTCTCTGTGTCTCTCTTTCCTGCAGCCAACAGAGCTTCTCTCTTTCCTCCACAGTCCTCCCTTCATGCTATGAATTGTTGTACTCTTTTGGGTTGGTTTTTTTGTTTGTTGTTGTTTTCCACTTTTCCTCTCTCTTTCATTCTTCACTCATATTCTCCCAGGCACACGAGACTGTTACCCTTCCCCTGTTTTTCTAGTCCCCTCTCTCATGTCCTATTTTCCTAAGTTATGTATTACAAAGGCCCTGCAACAGAGCAGGCCACGACAAGATTTCCAACAACAGGTGAGGGATAAAATTATCTTGGAGTGAGGGTAAGCAAGGGCAGAGGAAGGCTGGCAAGAGTCAATGATTAGCAAGGTTTCATCCTGCAATAGATAATATAGGTATCTGCCTTCAGTGGGGACAACTAACGTATCACACACATACAAAGATGTTAAATGAGTTAAAGATGTGGAGTCAGTGAAGTTTGGTTCTTTCTGTAGATTCCTGAAGACAGCACCAGCTGACCTGGGCTTGGAAGTATAGATACAGGGACGTTCAGAGGCATTGGGTGAGAGGCACAGAAAAATAAAAAGCAATCAAAAGAAGAAATTATCTGCAAGTCTAAGTGCCTCCTTGAACTGCTACCTCCTTTGCCTTGAGGCCAGAAAATATGGATGGTGCCCCCACTACCATTCCTAAATGCTTTGATCAAGAACCCCCTCCCCCCTGAAAAAAAAAGAACACAATAGTTGGATAAAGGGAGGAGAATGAAGAACTTCAACATTGTTTTTTAAAAACTTTATTTTATTTTAGAGGGTAGTGTACTGGGGGGAGGGTTTGGACGGGATAAAAGTGCAACAATGAATGAATGGAAATCCAAAGTCTCTGTAAATTTTTACTGAAATTAATAATAAATTTAAAAAAGAAAAATAGAAAAAAATTTTTAAAAAAAGGTAAAAAATTATTTTATTTTATTATTTTGTGTGTGTGTACCTTCAAACTGGATCTGACTGGTACAGGAGAAGGTTGCTCCTCCTTAACTTCAGTATTCTTAATGAAAACTAGATTTCCTGTATACTCTGAGAAACCCCTTTATCTATTGCCTGTAAACACTTTTTTAAAAAATTTTTATTTTATTATTTTTGTGTAAGTGTACCGTCAAATCAGATCTGACTGGTACAGGAGGAGATTGTCCCTCCTTCCCCGGCAGAGCATCTGGTGGATTCAAACCATGAGCCTCTGGGATTGTAGTTGCAGTTCCTTATCACTAGGCCACCAGAGCTCCCCTGCCTGTAAATACTTTTTCATAATGGTTTTGTTTGTTTGTTGTGTGACATCAAATAGGATCAGACTGGCACAGGAGGAGATTGCCCCTCCTTCTCCAGAAGAGCATCTTGTGGATTCGAACCATGTGCCTTCCGTGTAAACAACTTTTAAACCTTGAGCTGAAATAATCCCATCTTTTGTTGTTGTTTTTCTATCCCATCTTTAAACAAGAGTTTAGCTCACTTAGTAAGAAATGTTCATCTTGAGCAAGGCTTTTAAGAAACTATCTCTATGAGAGTAAATAGACAACAGTAACTCTAAAACACAGAGAAGCTAAGGAACAAAGGGTAGAGATAGGGAGAATGGTGATACAATGTGAAGCCTGTAACTATTGTAAAAATCAGAAAGAAGCACAAAATTTAGTGAGGAGTGACCTCAAAGGTCAACTACATAGTTTAAATTCTTTCAGATGCTCAAAGCTAGGCCATAGTGTTTCAACACCTCCAGCACAGAGACCTCACCACCTTCCAAGGCAGTCTGGTCCATTTATGGACATCTGTTTTTTATTGCTTTGAGTTTAACCTTATCTTCTGGTGGTCTCTGCTTACTGGTCAGTTAGACACCTCCTGGGTCGTCTTCCCTATCACAGTTCATATATTTGAGCTTGAATGACTCTTGACTCTTCATTTTTCTACTCTATACATTTCATTTCACTAAACAATGACCCCCATGATGACCCTTGCTGAACTTAGAGTAAGGTAGGACTACCAAGCTTCTCCTTTATTTGAGTTATCTCAATTGTTGTTGTTGTTTTGTGCCAGCGAGTCACCTGTGACCCATAGTGACCCTATGTACAACAGCCCTAAACTCTGCTCTATCCTGTGCCAATCTCATAGTCTCCGACACACCCACCTCATTACCCCAGCCACTGAATTAATCCATCTCCTAGAGAGTCCTCCTCTCCTGCACTGTCCTTCCACCTCCCAAGCATGACGGCCCTCTCCAAGGACTGGTCCCTCCTTGCAACATGTCCAAAGTATGTCAGATGAAGCTTCAGAATCCTTGCTTCCAAGGAGAAGCCTGATTTAACCCTCTCTAGGATGAAGTTGTTTATTCTCTTAGCAGTCCATAGTATATTCAATACTCCTGTCCAACACAACAGCTCAAAGGTATCAATTCTCCTTCTGTCCTCCCTAGTCATTACCCATCTCTCTGATGCATATCAAGTGATTGCAAAAACCATGGCCTGTATCAGGTGCACCTTAGTCTCCAGAGTGACACCATTGCTCTTCAGTACTTTGGAGAGGTCCCTAACTGCAGACTTTTCCATCTCAATACATCTTTTAATTTCCTGGCTGCTGGTGCCAAGAATGTTGACTGTGGAGCCAAGCAAACTAAAGCTGTTAACAATCTCAATCTCTTCATCATCTATCATGATGTTACCAATCAGCCCAGTGGTGAGAATCTTTGTTTTCTTGATATTGAGCTTCAATCTATATTGAAGGCTGCAGTCCTTGACCTTCTGCTGCAAGCACTTCAGACCATCCTCAGTTTCAGCAAGCAGGATTGTGTCATCTGCTTAATGCAGATTGTTGATGAATCTACCTCCAATCTTGACCCCAGATTTCTCCTCATACAGCCCAGTCTCCCAGATAATCTGTTCTGCATACAGATTGAAAAAGTATGGAGATAAGACACATCCCTGGCGTACACCCTTCCCAATTTTGAACCATGCAGTGTTTCCTTGCTCTGTTCTGATGACTGCCTCGTGGTCCAAGTATAGGTTTCGCATTAGCACAATCAAGTGTTCTGGGATTCCCATTCTTCTCAGATTTATTTCCATTAATATCACTTAAATTAATTAAGTGAATGAATAGCCATTTTTAAATTATTATTTGAGTATAACTTTACAAAGCACATTAGTTTTTCATTCAACTTTCACAAACATTTTGTTTTACAACACTGATTATAGTACCTGTAATGTCTGATCATCTACTTATTTTCTATTTCCTTTCCCTCCACCCTCTTAATAATGTCTATTATCTATTTATTAATTTTTTTACTCCCCTCTTCTTTCCTTCTAAGCCATGGTAATCTACAGGAATGATTCTGTACAATAAATGTCACTTCCTATGCAAAAAAATGCTATAAAACCACTATACAACACAACAACAACAAAAAGAATGAGTCTATCTATTCTTTAGCTTTTATAATAGTGGTCTTATACAATATTTGTCCTTCAGGGACTGACTTATTTTACTTAGCCCAATAACATCATGTAAAACCTGTATATAAACCAAAAAGAAATTGTCTAAACAGAATAAAGTTACATGCATGGTTCAAACTTAGGACAGATATGCATTAGGATTGTATCCTTTCTCCATATCTATTCAGTCTGCATGCTCAGCAGATTGTTTGCGAAGCTGAAGCATATGAAGAAGAATGTGGCATCAGGAGTAGAGGAAGACTTATCAACAATGTATGTTATGTTGATGATACAATATTGCTCACAGAAAGTAAGACTTGAAGCATTTTCTTCAGAAGGTCAGAGACTACAGCCTTGAATACAGATTGTATGTCAAAATCAAGAAAACAAAATTCTTCAACACTGGACCAATTGGCATGGAGAAAACATTGAAGTTGTTAAGGATTTTATTTTACTTGGACCCACAATCAACACCTGTAATAGCAACAGTCAAGAACCTGAAAAATGTGTTGCATTGGGGAAATCAGTTGTCAAAGACCTCACCAAAGTATTAAGGAGCAAGAACATCAGTTTAAAGACTAAGGTGCACCTTATCCAAGCCATGATATTTTTTTATTGCTTCCTAAGTAACTGAAAGTTGGACAATGAATAAAGGAGACAGAAGAAAAATCAGTTTTTGAATTGTAGTGTTGGAGAAAAGTACCTGTCAAGGATAAAGAAGTCAGTCTTGGAGGAAGAGCAACCAGGCTGCTCCTATGGGCAATGTTTTGGGTATGTTGTCAAGAGGGGTCAGAGAACAGAGGATGGTTTATTTCACCCAAACAAGATGAACTGACACGGTGACTGTAACTATGGACTTGATCATGAGGATGGTGCAGGATAGGGCAGGGTTCACATTCGTTGTTCATAGAGTCACTATGAGTTGTCGTCACCTCAATGACACATAATGACAACACCACAATGTATTTAAGATGTGTGCATACTATGCAGTGTCTAATGAATTTTTATTGTTTTGTAATGGTCCATTGTATGAATGTACCATAATTTCCCTATCCATTCATTCTTTTTTGGGCACTTGAATGGTTCTCATCCCTTTGCTTTTCTGAATAATCCTGTGATAAGCATGAGTATGCTTATATCTATTCATGTCACAGCACTTATTTCTTTAGGATATATATCTAGGAGGGGAATGTTGTTGTTATGTAACATTGAGTTAGAACTAACCCACAGCTCCCCCTCTCGTAGGTTTTCAAAGGCTGGAAACCACATGGGTGGAGATTGGCCCTCTTCCTCTCATGGAGAATCTGGTGGATTCAAACCATCTGCCTTCGGGTTGGCAGCACAATTCCTTACCACTAAACCACCAGAGCTTCAGCAATGATATAACTGAATCAAATAGTATTTCCATTTTCAACTTTTTAAAAAAAATACTGGTATATTTACAAAGTTCAAATACATTGTTTTTTACACTGGATCTTTCCCATTTCCTTCACACACAAATTGTACCACCCTATGATTAACTTCCCCCCCCCATCCTCACGCCTCTGCTTCCACCCTCCTACCCCCTTGGATTCTCATAGTCATTCTACAATAATGGTTTTATACAGTATTTGTCCTTATGAGACTGTGTTAGTTCACTCAGCATAGTGCTCTCCAGTCCCTCCCAAGCTAGGCAGTAATTTACAAAATCATTGCTCCTGTGTGCTGTGTAGTATTCCATTGTGTGAACGTACCATAATTTCTCAATCCATTCAATTGTGGTTGGACATCTGGGCCGTTTCCATGTTCTTGTGATGGTGAATAACACTGCAAATGAACATTAGTGTACAAGTCTCTGTGCCTCAATTCTCATTTTCTCGGGGTATATTCCAAGCAGTGAAATTCCAAGCTGAAACAGGTTCCACATCTCACACCATACACAAAAATCACCTCAAGGTAAATCAGAGACCTGGGAGTAAAGCTCAAAACCACAGAGTTCATAAGAGACAAACTGGGATCAAGCTTAGAAGGCCTAGTCTACAGCATAAAGAGTCTGCTAAATACAGTTAGAAATGCACATTCTGAAAAGGATAAAATTGATGAGCGGATCTTCTAAAAATTAAATCCCTGTGTATGGTAAGCCAAGCTTCATACCAAATATTATATGAAAACCCTTGTTCAGGAATTGAAGGAATTACAAATTTATAAGTTAGGATTTCTCTTGTGGCAGATCACAGAAAATGAGCTGT
>NW_006400523.1:0-1286 GCF_000299155.1 Elephantulus edwardii | reverse complement strand
GCTTCCTGAACTAGAGCATTAGGTTGACAATAGAGAAAAATTTGGCTTCATTTACAAGGAATTTCTTTTATGATTTGCTTCCCCTGATTATCAATAAATACACAGAGAAACACGACTTGCAGTCTTCAATTGAGATCTGCTGGCCCCTGTTCTATGCTCCCTGTTCTTATTCCTGACTGTCTGTCTCATTATTAATAATTATAAAATTACTTTACTCTTGGTCCATAACACCTGTGCTTATTAAAAAACTTTTTCCACCAGGGTGAAAAGAAAACCTACTGACTGGGAACAAACATTTGGCAATACCATCTCAGATAAGTGTCTCATCATGAAAGTTTACACACTGCTCCTGGGCCTCCACAAGAAAAAGACAGATAACCCAATTACAAAATGGGCAAAAGACATGGAATGAGTTTTCACAGAGAAAGATATTAGAATGGCCAACAGACACATGAAGAAATGCTGAAAATCACTGGCAATAAAAGAGATGCAAATCAAAACCATGAGATATCATCTCACCCCAGTAGCAGTGATAAAGTTTAACAGGACAGCAAGAATGAATATTGGAGAGGATGAGGTGATAAAGCAACCCTTATACATTGTTGGTGTGATTGTATAATGGTACAACCATTCTCGAATTCAGTTTGGCGCTTTTTCAAAAAGCTGAACATAGAAATTCCATTTTCAACTTTTTAAGGAAATGTCTGTTTTCCATGGTGGCTGCACCATTTCACCATCTCACTAGCAGTATGTGAAAGTTCCAATCTCATCACATGCTCATCAACCTTTGCTGTTTACTGTCTATTATTGCTGGGGTAAGGTGATACCCAATTGTTTTGATTTGCACTTCTCTAACAGATAATGACTTTCAGAATTTCTTCATGTATTTGTTGTCTATCTGAATGTCGTCTTTGGTTAAGTGTCTGTTCCTGTCCTCTACCCATTTTGCAGTTGAGTTGTTTATCTTTTTTGTACTGAGTTGTTGGAGTTTTCTGCAAACATTAGGGATGAGCCCCTCATCGGGTGTGTCATTGCCAAATTTTTTTTTCCAGTCTGTGGGTTCACTTTTTATTGTTTTGGAGAAATTTTCTGTGCATATAATAATTTAATTTCTGGAGGGTCCTAATCATCTAGTTTATCCTCTGATGGTTGTGCACTTATTTGGGGCTTTATATTTGCTAGTTTATTTATGCCATAGATTGTTGTTGTTATGTGCCATCGAGTCCCTTGTGACTCATAGCGACCCTATGTAAACAGCCCTAAGCTCTGCTCTGTCCTGTGCCAAT
>NW_006400522.1:8877-24792 GCF_000299155.1 Elephantulus edwardii | reverse complement strand
CAATAGCAATTACTATTTTGGGAAACGGGTCAAGAGAAAACTTTGGGACTCGGGGCAGAAATTTTCCAGACACAGGTTTTGGTTACTCAGAGAGAGTACTGCATACAATGGAGTCTACCTGGCTTCTCACTATCAGAACAATCACCCATCAGTCCTTGCCCCTGTGCCCCTCCTGCACCCCACGATCCGTCCTCACCTTGCGCCCCTCATGCACCCCATGACCCATCCTTGTCCCTGCACTCCTCCCTGCTCCCCATGACCCTACAATCACCCTGTGCCCCTCCCAGCACCCTAGTTTTGGTCTTCACCCTGCACTCCTCCCCACACCCCATGTCCCCCCATGCACCTATCCTCACTCTGCACCCCTTCCCACACCCCATGCCCCCATCCTCACCCTGCACCCCTCCCTGCACCCCTTTTCACCCGGGCCCTCCACTGCCATCCACCCTGTTGGTTCGCTGCCTGGGGCACCCTCTGGTGGGAAGAAGGGATCAAGCACCAGCTTTGTCTTTGGTCGGTGGTGGTTTCCGGCACCCTCCAGTCAGAACCGACTCACAGCTGATCCTCCAGCAGATTTTCAGACAGTAAACCTCACGGGGGGAGACCGCTCATCCTCCGGCAGAACAGCAGGTGGATTCAAACCTCGTGCCTTGAGGATTGCAGCATAGCTTCTTACCACTAGTCTCCCAGATGTGGTCAAGTCCACTGGGACTCATAGCAGCCCTATATAGAACAACTGATCTGAACCCTGCCCTCTCCTGTGCATCCCATCATCTCTGATCTACTTGAGCCCATTGTGACAGTCACAGTGTCAGAGCACCTGCCTGAGAGCCTTCCTCTAGCCTCTGATTCTCCACCCTTCCAAGCATCATTTCCCCTCCGAGGACTGGCCCTTCCCTAACAACATGCCCGACATGTGAGCAGAGCCTCTCTGTCTTTTCCTTTAAGAAGCACCCTGCTTCTCTCTGTTCTTTTGGCAGCCTATGGAATGTTCAGTGCTCTTCTCCAACACCACACCTCAAAGGCATCAATTCTCTTCTGCCAATTTTATTCTTTGTCCAGTTCTCAGATGCATAGCAAGTTATTGGAAAGACCACTGCCTGCGTCAGGCACACACTAGTCCCTAAACTGAGAGCATTGCTCTCTAACACTTTGGAGAGCTCCTTGACAGCAGATTTTTCCAATGTGACATGTCTTTTGATCTTTTAATTTTTTTATGAAAAGTTTTTATTAATGATTTTTAATGCAACATATATATATTTTCACAGCATATTCTTTCCTTTTAATTTCCCCATTCATTCATTGTTGCACATTAAGAATATTTTTTATGAGATTTTAATGAAAGTTTATACAGAACTTGGGTTTCCAATCATTCATTGTCGCATATTTTCCTCCCTGTCCCCCTTCCCCCCAGATCGCTTTTTTCCTGGGGAAAAAAGTTCTTTTATTGTTATACAGTCCCTCCTCCCTACTCTGCGTCAGATAGCTTTACTGTGCAGTTCTTACTCTGGACTCTTGTCATACCAGTAATACCTAATCATATATTTCTTCTATATGGTTCTCTCCCTCGTCTGTTTCAATGCAGTGTAATTATTTAGCCCCTCTTTTCTTAGTTTCTCCCCAGGCCCTGTGTCAGTCCTGTTTTATAACAGGACTGTATTTGTCTTCTTGTGACTGAGATATTTCACTCAGCATAATGTCTTCCAGTGTCACTCATTTTGTATAATAATTAATGGGTTCCTTGTTTTTCAGTGCAGCATAGTATTCCATTGTGTGACTATACCACAGCTTCTCTATCCATTTGTTTGATGATGGACACTTGGGTTGTTTCCAACTCTTTGCTATTGTGAACAAAGCTGCAGTAAACGTGTGCATATATCTACTTGGGTGGCAGTTACAGTTTCTTTTGGGTATATTCTCAGTAGTGGAATTGCTGTGTCAAATGCTATTTCTATTTCCAACTTTCTGAGAAAGCTCCATACCGCCTTCCATAGTGGTTGCACCATTTTACACTTCCACCAACAGTGAATAAGCATTCCAGTTTCTCTGTAATCTCACCAGCATTTGTTGTTTGCTCTTCTGTTAAATTTTGTTATTCTTACTGGGATGAGATGATATTGCATAGTTGTTTTGGTCTTTTGACTTCTTGACTGCTGGTACCAAGGGTGTTGGTTGTGGATCCAAGTAAGCGGACGTAGCTGAGGGCTGGGGTCTTCAAATCTGAGGGTGTCCCTAGGAGACTTCCTGCATGAATGGGCACAGCAGCTTTAGAGGTGTGCATGCGGAGCCTGGACTGGCAGGCATCTCACCAGATCTTGCTCCCTCCCCACTTTGAAGGGCAGTGGTCACACCTGTAGCATCTCCGCCCACCAAGACCCCAACAGAAATCTGCGCTGGGGGCAACATGCACAGTGACAGGTCACTTGTGAGCCAGCTATGACCCGATGCACCTCCAGACATACCTCTGAGAATTATGATGTGGCCTCCTGGTGCTGACGTCACGGTCACCGACGCCTGAAAGGTGAGCGTCAGGGTGGGGATCAGCGCTGGGGCATCTTTAACGTGATACATATTCATGGAAACACAATGCTAGTGAAAACGTCCATCAAGAGGTGCATTGCCAGTGGAAATGGATCAAAATGTATGTTAAAATTTTATATATAAAAATTACATATATCCATCTGTCTGTGATTGTGGCCAGTTATGAACTATAATGAATTTTAATAGTAACTAAGTTTGTTTTTGTTGTGTGTTGTTGTCTGCAACTCACAAAAATCCTATGTACAACAGCCCTGAACCCTGCTCTATCCTGTGCCAATCTCATTGTTTCTGATACACCTACCCCATTACCCCAGTCACTGAATCAATCTATCTCATTGAGGGTCTTCCTCTTCTGTGTTGTCCCTCCATCCTCCCAAGCATGACATCCCTCTCCAAGGACTGGTCCCTCCTTGCAACATGTCCAAAGTATGGCAGACGAAGCTTCAGAATCCTTGCCTCCGAGAAGCACCCTGGTCTCCCTCTCTCTAGGACAAACTTATTTGTTCTCCTAGCAGTTCATGGAATATTCAGTATTCTTCTCCAGCATCACAGCTCAAAGGCATAAATTCTCCTTCTATCATCCCTAGTCACTGTCCAGCTTTCTGATGCATAGAAAGTAACTGCAAAGACCATGGCCTGGATCAGGTGCACCTGAGTCTCCAGACTGACGTTGTTGCTCTTCAGTACCTTGGAGAGGTCTCTGACATCAAGGCTTTCCCAAAGACGCAGACCCTCACGGGGAACGTGCACCCTGCCACGCTTCCTGCTGTGAACTGGGCCAGCACAGGTCAGTCAACTCGATGGCAACGAGCGTGTTTAACCTGAAAGAAGAGAGTCAAGCACATCTGAGCACCGCTGCTGTTTTGGGCTCATGGTGGTGCCACACAGCTGAGGATAACTTGGGTGGGTGCCCTGCAACCTGCAGACCTGGGCTCCGTCCTGCCCTGTGCCCCTCACTGCACAGCTGAGGACGACTCACCACCCTGTGGCCCGCAGACCTGGGCTCCGTCCTGCCCTGTGCCCCTCACCGCACAGCTGAGGACGACTCACCACCCTGTGGCCCGTAGACCTGAGCGCCGTCCTGCCCTGTGCCCCTCACCGTCTCTGACACGCTTGAGCCCCTGCTGCTTGCTTCTCTGGGTCAGAGGTTTGGGAAATGTATTGAAGACAAGATGGCTAAAGGTGGGGCCCACGCCGCTGTCCATCACCGGTGACAGACAAGCCAGCTGTGGTCTGGAGACCTCCACCCTCTGGTGAACCTCGGCACTGTGTCAGGCATCCTTGGGCCGGTTCTGACTGACGGTGACCCGTGGACACCATATGAGATCTACGCAGTCCTGCACCATCCTCGCCATTGTCCCAGTCAGTGTCCACCCTTCTCCTGACACGCTGACCCTCTGCTGTTCTAAGTTCTGTGTCCTTCTCCAGAGGTCAACCCTGCTCACTGAGAACATGCCCACGTGCAAAGCCAAATCAGTCAGCCTGAAATGGCCTAGCACCATAAGTCCCCTCGTTTACAGGGGAAACCTCGGGTGACTTGGAGATGAAGGCCCACTGGTCCTAGGGCCTGGGAGGGGCTTTCTGACCACTGGAGACAGGCTCTCTGTCTGAGGAGACTCATTGCCAGTGGAGAGCAGGGAAGCCCCACACGTGGAGAACACAGGTGAGTTGGAGATGTAGGCCGAGCGGTTGTAGGGCAGCAGATGGTTATCTGTGGCTCACTGTGCACGCGTCAAAGCACAAACACACAAGAAGATGCGTGGACAGCACGCATGCTCACACATGTACGTGTGCACATGTGAAGAGACATGAGCACAGAGGCACACACACACGAAGACATATGGACAGCACACCCACCCACATGTCCATGTGCACATGTGAAGACACATGACCAGCACACATGCTCACACAAGTATGTGTGCACACATGAAGATATACAACCAGCACACACGGCCACACACATGTACATGTGCACACATGAAGACACGTGAACATACAAACACACACATGAAGAAACATGGATCGCACACCTACCCACACACGTACACGTGCACACATGAAGGCAAATGAACAGCACACATGCCCCCAGCAGCATGTGTTCACATGTACACACACACATAGCACATGCATGTCTGTATGTACATGAGGCACACACACATGACCACACGCATGTCCGTGTGACACACACACAAGTATGCTTCCCACACACGTGCACACACGTCCACACTTGCACACACATCGTGTCTGGGGGATGATGGGGGGGTACCGTGTTAACGACACGCTCTGTGAGGTCCTGCTGACCATGCTCCTGTCCTCCCCACTCTCCTGTGTCTGAGATGTTTCATAACAAAGGTGTTCAAGGCCTTTTAGGGCTGGGACACAGGCTGTGGAGACTGACAGGTCCTGCCTCATGGTCCAGGCCCTTCCCTGCCCGGAGCAGCTGCGGCAGAGGCCAGGCTGCGTGGAGGAGGGCAGGCTGGCGGTGGGCTCTGCAGGCCTGGGCGTGACTCCAGCACAAGTGTCTCTGCGCTGCGTATTTCAGGACTTCCCAGGCGGCAGGGACCCCAGCCTGGGTGAGGAGCACTGCGGGGACAGGGCCCTGGGCAGTCTCTCCTGTTTCCTGAGGGTCCTGGGGGCTTCAGAGCCCTGGTGGGGTGAGTGTTGGGCTCCTAACTGAAAGGCCAGTGGTTTGAAGCGCAGCCTCTCTGGGGAGAGAGGCGATTTCGGCTGGGGAGCTCCACTCCACTCTCGTGGGTGAGTAGGAGCCCACGGAGCAGCGGTAACATTGTGCTGGGTCTCGTCTTCCTGCTGCATAAATAACAGTGGGCTTTTGCTCCTCCTTAACTGGTACTGTGAGGGGGTTAGGGTCTGGTGCACCCCTGAATCCACCTACAACAGTTTGGCTAATCAGATCTAGGGGTCCTCATGTAACCACAGCCCTCATCATACCCAGTACCCATTCCCAGTCAGTTCTGTGGGGAACTTCCCACAGGGGAAGTTTGGCTCAGTTCTTAACCGCCTGACAGCTGTGCCTCATGGCAGTGGCTGTACAGTACTCATCCTCTTGTGACTGACCCAGCTCTCTCAGTGTCCAGTTGTCCTGGCTGCTCCGTGGGCAGCAAGTGTATGAGGTCACATCATCTAAGGTGCCATCCACCGTGTCTCCTGCCTTAGGGAGGCGCTCACTTGGCTTCCTCCACCTCAGAGTCTGGGAAGTGAGTGTGTGTGTGTCTGTCTCCCCCCAGCGTGCCGGCCAGCACTCAAGCAATGAGTGTGGTCTGTGTGCGATGTCCGACTTTGGGACTGGTCTTGAGAGCTGAGGTCTCAGGCCAGGCTGGTGGCGGGTCAGCCATTGTCCGGTTCCCTTGTCCTGGAGCCTTGTGCCTACATTTAGTTGCCACTTTGCGGGGTCTCGTTCCACCGCTGTTTCTGGGTTCCTGTGCGGGTATCTTCAGCCCACACCTGCTCTTTATGTTGCTGTCCCCATGCCACCCCTACACCCCGTTCTGTTAACCCTCCCTGTGCTGCATCCCCCTTTGATGGAGAGCTGGTGTGGGGTTCCTGCTGTGAATGAGCTTTTGGGGAATTTTGATGTGCTGAAGCAGAAAGTTAGAGGTCTCCCCTAGCCTGTCCCTGGTTGCTGGGGTCACTTCTGAGGTCTTTCATTTCTGAGCAGAATTCTCCACTTTCCTGCAAGGCCACAGGGTCCAGCTGGTCCCCAGGGAGCAGGGCAGGGGAGAGGGGAGGAAAGGAGGCCTGGGAGCCGTGACAGGGCCCCTGAGAGTGGACCTGCTCCCACAGGATGGTCCTCTCCTTGTCCCTGCCCAGGAGTTCTAGTGCCCAGAGGCGGACGCCGTGAGCTGAGCCTTCCTCTCCATTCCGCCCTGCCCTGGCTGGTCCCCAGCTTTGGACACGTTGAGCTGAGGCATCCTCTCTCCTTACCCAGGTGTGGGAGATCTCGTGGTCCTGTCCAGGGCCCTGGCTGGCAGAGGGGTGCAGGGACAATATGCTAGATGGCGGAGACTGGTATCTGGACCCTTGGCTCTGGTTCGTTACCTCTGACCCCACCTCCACCCTGAACTGTAGCGCACTATCTGACCCCACCTCCTCCCCCTCTGCTCTCAAGCCTGCTGCCTCACCTCTGACCCCGTCCTCTGCACCTCCCCTCCCAGCCCTGCTGGTCACTTCAGATCCCAGTCTCTATCCCCAGGCCCTGGCCATCCATCACCTCTGACCCACCTCCACCCCCCAGCCCTAAGGTCCATCTCCTGTGGTGGGAGCCCCCACTGCTGCCTTCTGACCACGGCCTAGCGCTGCCCAGATGGCCACACGAGGGCGCCGGAGCTCCACCGAGGGCCACGGGCTGCTGGCCAGGTTGTAGGGTGCTGTGCTAGCGGTGCTGTGCACGGGCTGTGGGGTCCGTGTGCGGGGCTCCGTGTGCGGCGTGCTGTGCGCGGGGGGCGGGGTTGTGCGCAGAGTGGGGGGTTGTGCGCGGGGTGCTGTGCGCGGGGTGCTGTGTGCGGGGTGCTGTGTGCAGGGTGCTGAGTGAGGGCACCTTGCTGAGACCCTGCCCCACGCAGCATCTGGTCCAGTACTCGGTGTTCGGTGCCCCAACAGGCCAGGGTGGCACTCGGACGGTCCAGTGCTTGGTATCTGGTGCTTGATGCTCAGACAGGCTGGACTCTGGACAGATCAAAGGGCTTCCTGGAGGAGGTGGTTCCACAGCCGGAGTCCACGGGGAGCCGCTGGTCGGCCTGGTGGCCTCGTAGCCTGTGTGGATGGGAAGTGGGACCCCCTAAGCCATGAGCTCCGGCCACTGAGCTGGTTGAGGGGACGCTGAATAATGCATGGTGCACAAACAGAAGCTTTGCCGCGGGAGGAGGGCCTGGTACTTGTTAATATTTATCAAGCCCGTCCTTCGAGAAGCTCATAAATATTAATTCCCAATTAAACATTTATGTGGAGACGATTGCTTCTCCTCCCCCAAAGAACCTGTTTGAAGTGTGGCTGCAGAGTGGGGGAGGGGCCTGAACGCCCGCAGACGTTGTGCTGGACCCGCCTGGCTGACCTGCTTGCTCCGCATCTGAGCTGCCAGCAGGCAGTGGTCCAGGGTCACAGAGCCTCCTCCGTGGACCCAGAACATCCGGAAGACTGTGCTCTTGGAGGAGCTGGCCCTTGCTCCAGGGACCCCAAGCCTCCTGCAGACGGTGGTCAGGGCAGTGGTGGGCCCTGCTCTTACCAAGGCCAAGGCTGAGCCTTCTGCAGACCTGGGTCGGGGCATCCTGGCTCCTGCCTGGGGTTGAGCCCAAGCCAGGGAGCCCTCAGTGAGTGTGGCCTTGGACCTGGGCCTGGAGTCAGGCAGAAGGAAACTGACCTGCTGGTGACTGGTCTACTGCTGGGCATCCCCTGACCACAGTGATGGCAGAGACTTCCACAGCATGCCAGGCGGCTGTTCAGATGCACGGGGTGATGCAGCCGTCTTTGTCCACTCTGCCTCTGCCCAGGGCCCCTCTCTGGGTGCACCTTTCACAGGGTGGATCCTGTCCAGTGGGGGGCTCGGTATGACCTCGTTTCTGGTGGGGGTTAACCCAGCCAGGCCGGCACAGGCTTCTCTGTTTGCAGACGAGTCTGCGGTGGGCCATCCACCAGGCTTTCAGCACGTGGTGTGGAAACAGCAGGAGCTGGACGTGACTGATGTCATCGTGTGTTGTTGAATCAGTTGAATTCATTCACTATTGATCCTCTTCACACCTTGCTGATGGGGTAACCTGGCCTTGTGTTGAGGGACACCCACCAGGCCCAAGAACCCCCTCCTGCTGACCAGCTGGGCCCTGTGACCCTCTGTCTCTGCACATCTGTCATAGCAGAACCCCTTAACGTTCCCTCTGGGGGCTGGGGATTTCCTAAGATTGCTTAGCTTCGGGCAAGATGGTCCTCTCAGAAGTGGGGGTGCACCTCCGTGCCCCGGTCCTCTCTCACGTTCACCTGTGTATAGAGCTGCAGAAGGAGGGCTGATGCCTTTGAACCAGACAGATCTTGGGGGAAGTACAACCACAATGCCCTTAGGAGCAAGGTTGGCAAGGCCTCAGCTCATCAGAGGGGCCGTCAGGAGGGACGGTTCCTGCAGACAGACGGCAAGGGAGGGAAACCCTCAAAGGGGTGGACAGACCCCCCAGTGAGGACACCAGGGCTCAAGGACAGCAGACTGTGAGGGTGGTGCTGGCCCAAGCCCAGACCCGAGGGTGCTGCCCTGTGGTGCTGTGCTGACCGTGGTGGCCCTCAGCAGGTGCCTGAAGCCCTAGATCTTTACGGAGACTGTCCGTCTTCCTCCTATCAAGCTGCTGGGGGACGCAAACCACGACCTTTTGGTCAGCAGTCTGACCTTTACACACAGTGGCACGAGGGCTTGGAGCTCGGCCCTGGTGACAGAAAGGAGGCCGAGAGCACGTGACGGAATTTTGTTATGAGCTGTGTCTGATTCACGGCAGATACTTTCTTTGTTTTAAAAAACATGCACATGTGGACCTGACCTAACGGGCTACACAGGAGTCGGATCAACTGCGGCTGTGGGAGGAGACGGTGGCGAGGTTTCCCTGTCACAGCGGGAAGCAGGTGAGGAGGAACAGGGGGCCGACTGTCAAGTGCAAATAGGCCGAAGGAAATCCAAACCCACAAAAGCCGAACTTTAAGAAGAGTCAACGGAATGTGAACATTATCAAACAATGTCTTGATATAACATGAAAGTGAACTATCTTGCTGTAGATGAATCCAGAAATGGCTGGGCAGTACATCAACAGGGAATTTCTGGAAATTCAAGCCGGATTCAGAAGAGGCCACGTTGTTACGGGGGACATTGTTACTGACACCAGAAAGATCTTGGCTGAAAGCAGAACATACCATAGAGATGTGTTTGATTGCCTATCCAAAGGCATCTGACAGAGTGGATTATAATAAATTATGTATAACATTGAGATGAATGAGAATTCCAGGAAATTTAACTGTGCTCACGAGAACCTGCACCAAGACCAAGAAGCAGCCTACAAACCAAACAAGGGGCTGGAGTGTGGTTTAAAGTCAGGACAGGACTGTGTCAGGGCCTGAGGCATATACTGCAGAAGGTCAAAGACTGTAGTCTTTAACATGGATTGAAGCTCAACATCAAGAAGACAAAGATTCTCACCACTGGGTCAATTGGCAGCAGCATGAGAGATGGAAAAGAGATTGCGGTTGTTAACAATTACAGCTCGCTCAATTCTGCAATCAATATTTTTGGCACCAGCAGTCAGGAAATCGAAAGATAAATTGCACTTGGGAAAATCTGCTGTCAGAGACCTCTCCAGAGCACTGAAGAGCAATGCTGTCAGCCTAGAAACTAAGGTGTGCCTGATCCCAGCCATGGTCTTTGCAATTTCTTGGTATGCATCAGAGAGCTGGACAATGACTAAGGATGACAGAAGAAGAATTGATACTTTGGGTTGTGGTGCTGGAGAAGAGTATGGAATATGCCATGAACTACCAAAAATTCAAATAGGTCTGCCTTGGAGAGGGTGAAACCAAGTGTCTCTTTGGAGGATGGATTTTGAAGTTCCATCTCACATATTTTTTGGGCATGTGGCCAGGAGGGACAGATCCTTGGAGAAGGACGTCATACTCAGAAGGCTGGAGGCAAAGTACAGGAGATGAAGACCGTGGATGAGACGGATTGATACAATAACTGGGGGAGTGGGGATAGGTGTGTCAGAGTCAGTGAGATTGGCTCAGGACAGGGCAGGCTTCAGAGCTGTTGTACATAGGGTCATTATGAGTCACAGGCAACTTAATGGCTCATAACAACAACAACATGCAATCTGTAGGCTGAACAAATCATTTGAGGAGCTGGACTTCATGAAGATGAATGTGACATCAGGATTGGAGGAAGACTCATCAACAGCCTACATTATGCAGATGACAAAACTTTGCTTGCTGAAAATGAGGAGGACCTGAAGGGCTTGCTGCAGAAGGTCAAATACTACATCATCCTTTTGTATGGATTACATCTCAACATTAAGAGCAAAAAACTTCACCAAAAGACCAACAGGCAACATCCTGATAGATGGAGAAAAGATTGACATTGTCAATGACTTTAGGTTACTTGAATCTACAGTCAACACCCTTGGTACCAGCAGTCAAGAAATCAAGAGCTGGGCTGCGTTGGGCACATCTGCTGTCAAGAAGCTCTCCGAAGTGCAGACGAGAAGGATACCAGTTCAAGGTAAAGGTAGGCCTGACCCCAGCCGTGGTGTTTTCTGTTGCTTTATGTGCATGCGAAACGGGGTGAAGGGTGGAGATGTCCTGGATAAGATGGACAGCCACAAGTGGACTCAGACCGCATGAGGGTCGAGGGGCATGAGGACAGGCAGGGCTGGGCGAGTCTTGTCTGTTACACTTGAGGTTGTCATGGTCTGGGGACACCTCGGGGCGGCACCTGATGCCCGTCCACGAGCATCTGTGTCCTTTGCTCTGCTCTTCTCCACACAAGTCCACCTGACCTCTGCCGATCCAGCCTCTGCTGCCGTGTGCTCCAGCCTGTGGGGGACTGACATGTTAGTCTCTGATGGGACGCTGCTGTTGTAAATCTTATCATTTATAGTGGCTGCTGCATTTTCTGCACAGATGGTCACATCGAGGGCTCAGGGCAGCATTTTCTCTTCCTTCCGGTCCCTCCTTGGGGACGCTGGACGGACTGAGTAGTGACAAGCGACGCCCTTGACTTGTTCCTAGTCTGGAGGACGTTGTGTTTACCTTCCTCCCATGAACCTGAGGGCTCCTGAGGGTTTTTGGAAAATAGATTTTGTTGAGTCCAGGATGCTCTTGAGAAATGCCTGTCGGTTCTCATTGACTCTGCAAAGGTATTTGACTGTGCGGACCACAACAAGCTGTGGCTGATCCTGAACACTTGATTGTGCTCATGCAAAACCTATACTCAGACCAGAAGGCGGTCCTCAGAACAGAACAAGGAAACACTGCATGGCTCAAAATCAGGAAAGGAGTGTATCAAGGATGCATCTTACCTCTATACCTTTTTAATTTATATGCAGAACATATCATCTGGGAGGCTGGGCTCTGTGAGGAGGAATGTGGCATCAGGATTGGAGGAAGACTCAGCAACACTTTTATGTTATGCAGATGACACAACCCTGCTTGCTGAAACTGAGGAGAACATGAGGCATTCAGAGGGTTAAGGACTGCAGCCTTCAATATGGATTGAAGCTCAACATTAAAAAAACAAAGATTCTCACCACTGGGCCAGTTGACAGCATCATAACAGACAGTGAAGAGAATGAGATTGTTAACAGCTTTAGCTTGCTTGACGCCACAACCAACACTCTTGGTATCAGCCTCTAGGAAATCAAAAGCTGAATTGCATTGGGAAAATTTGCTGCAGGGATCTCTCCAAAGTACTGAAGAGCAATGATGTCAGTCTAGAGACTAAGATGTGCCTCACCCAGGCCATGGTTTTTGCAATTATTTGCTATGCATCAGAAAGCTGGTCAGTTACTAAGGGTGACAAAAGAAGAACTGATGCCTTTGAGCTGTGGTGCTGGAGAAGAGTATTGAATATACCATGGACTGCTAGGAGAACAAATAGGTTCATTCTGGAGAGGGTGAAACCAGGCTGCTCCTTGGAGGAAAGGATTTTGAAGCTCTGTCTGACATACTTTGGACATGTTGCAAGAAGGGACTAGTCCTTGGAGAGGGATGTCATGCTTGGGAGGGTGGAGGGACAGCACAGGAGAGGAAGACCCTGGATGAGATGGATTGACTCAGTGACCAGGGTAATGGGGGTAGGTGTGTCAGACAGTGAGGTTGGCCCAGGTTCGAGGGCGGTTCAGAGCTGTTGTGCACAGGGTCCCTATGTGTTACAAGTGACTTGACGGCTCATAACAACAGCAAGGCTGTTCTTAAGAGTATAATTGTGTCCTCTCAACACCCATTCTGGGATTTTCGTCTCACGGTGCCTGTTTTAGCCACGCAGTGGGGCTGTGGCCAAGACACCAGGCAGGGACTTTGGAGAACAGGACGGGGTCTTCTCACTGAAGGAGCTGAAAGGCGGTTATTTCCATGAGCTCCGGATCACCTCTCTCCATCGTCTCCTGTCCTCGAGTCATGAGCTGGCCCCTGCCGTCTTCTCCATCTCGCTCCCTTCTCTGCTCTCTCACTTGCCTGTTTAATCCCTCTTACACCTTACAAAGGTTTGATTTAATGCACACGCTGTACTAATCCGGCCTCATCAATGTGGGCAAGAAAGCCCGTGCCCACGTGGATCATAGCCACCAGCAGAGAGGTTAGGATTTAGGACGCATGTTTCCAGGGGACTCTATTCTGTCTGTGATAATACTGTTGGAACAGAACTGTGATACCAGCAGGCGGCTGTAACAAACAGATTTGTCTTTCCACAGTTCAGGGTCTTCAAGTCCAGCTGTGGGCATGGGGAGGCTCTCTCTGTGACCCTGGGGACGTTCTCCTCTCGTCTTGTTGCCCCCACACTGCTATACTCTCAGGGGCTCCAGGAGACACTGTCCCTGGTTGTGCTTGACCCTGTGTCTGACCTGCCCTCTCACTCGGGAGTGGCCAGGTCAGGGCACACTCTGCAGGTACAGGGTAAGGGGTCCCTGGCATTTGGGGGGCATGACACTTAGTCCATGACAGAATTCTAGTCTCCCACCCACAGCTGTAACTGTTTGGAAATGGACCCTCCCCCCAGCCATAGCGACCCCACCCACAGCAGAGCTCAGCCCCGCCCTCTGCCCCCAGCCCTGCTGGCCATCAGCTCACTGCAGCCACTGTGCCAGCCCATCTCATTGGTGTCTTCCTCTTTCCGGATGACCCTCTGCTTTTCTGAGCATGAGGTCCTGCTCCAGGGACTGGCCACTCCTGACACCAGGCCAGCCGATGCGAGACAAGGCCTTGCCATCCCTGCTCTAGGGTGTCCTCTGGCTGCACCCTGTCCAGGACAGATCTGTGTGTTCCTTGGACAGTCTGTGGTGTATTCAATACTCTTAGCCAACCCCACAGTTCAGAGGCACTGATTCCTCCTCAATTCCTTGGGTCAGGTACCCCCTAGTCTTTAAAGTGACCATTCAACAGAAGCTGATCCACATGTTGAGATATATTCTTTGACAGACTGCAGGTAGAGGGTATCCTAAAACGAAGTACTTCTGAGCCATGGACAGTGCCGTTTGGACCAGACACTGACACATGGGGGGTCCAAGGTCCGCCGTGGTTGGGCGCTGGTGAGGCAGGGAGAGGAGGGAGCTTCTTCCCAGGACGGAGCTCGAGGCTGACAGGTGCTTGTGCAGGGGAGGCTGCAGGCCTGTGAAAGCTCGCCGAGCTCGCCTTCGGTCGTGACCGTCCTCACTCGGACAATTTGTTTCAGCATTCTAGGAAACAAGACAGATGAGCTCTCTTTTCTGAGCTTTCTGAACATCTTCAGAATTTATAAACAGCTGCTGGAATCTTATCCAGCCCTGCTCCGTGTCTACAAGATAATTCACACGATTTCTGCCTTGGTCCCTGCAATGGGCCCGCAGAGCGCTGCTGGCAGGCTGCCCGGCTGGACTGTCACGGGCCCTCCGTGGGGAGGCGCAGCCTGACGGGTCGTTAATATTTTGGCTTGGTTAGTGGAATGCTGGCTCGTTACTTTTTGTACGTCCAGGAAGGAATCTGATGCTCCATGAAACTGGGCCCCGAGAGGCCTTGCCACAGCCGTGGGCCTCCTCCCTCCCAGGGCTGACCTACCTGGATGACCCTGCTATCCCCTGCGGATGGTGGTGGGCTCAGTGCCCTCTGTCCTTGCCTCCTGCATGGAATCCCAGCCTATGAACAATGCCCCATTTGGGGGCGGCGTGGTGACCTCACACAGTCATGTGGGCGTCTCAACCCTGGGCCTTGGAAACAGGGATTTCTTTAGTTAGGCAAATGTGGTCAGTGCCAGGAGTTATCAGAGGACCCTGGTGACCCCTTGCCGAGCACAGCTGCCCCTACCTTTCAGCCCTCCACCTTCCTGTACCCCACCTTCCCATCCTCACTTTCCTGTCCCCACCTTCCTGCTGTCCACCTTCTTGTTCACACTTTCTTGTCCCCTACCTTCCTGTACCCCACCTTCCCACCTCCCACTTTTCTATCCCCCATCTTCCTGTCCCCCACCTTCCTGTCCTCCGTATTCCTGAGGCTGTGGCATTCTGGAAGTATCAGAGCTGTCTTTCAAGGCTCCCATGTGCGAGATGAACTCCAATTTTTCAGCTGGTACTTGAGCAGAGATGTTTACCTCCCACTGCTGCCTGCTGTGCAGTGGACAATGCTGCCCTGGAGGAGGCAGCTGGGGACCCGAGGGGGCTGTGCCCGGGTGGATGGAGAGTGGGGGTGGCTTGCAGGCATGGGGCTCCTCCTGGACTTCGTGTGCCTGTTCACCATCAATTAAGTGAGTGTGTGGCCTCTTCCTGGTCTTTGGTCATGGACAAGAGGGGGAGCCTGGGACAACAAGCCAGCAGCTTCCTCCAGGGGACCCCATGTGGTACAGGAGTGTGTCCAGGGTACAGTGAGGTAGGGAGGGGAGTCCAAGCTGAAGCCACACCTCCCCTTAGCTCGCCCCTGCAGTGGTTTCTGCTAACATCATCGGTTAGCTGACACCATCAGCTGACTCTGGAACAGGTGGGCCCTGGTCCACTGAGTGGCTGTTATCAGGGTCCAGAGCCCCAGGGGATTTCTCAGACCACAGCCGTCATTGGAGTGGACAGCCAGGTCTTTCTTCCTGTGAGCCGCTGGGCTCGAGCTGCAGGCAAAAGCTTCACCGTCGTGACACCAGGGCTCAGCTGAGGGCTCAGGCTGCAGTTGGTGCCGAGGGCATGCCAATCCCTGCCCGGACAGTACTGCCAAGGGGTGCTACTCTGCCTAGCGGTGGGCAAAGCGGCCGTGGCGGAGGAGTGCAGGAGGGCTTGCGGGTGGAGAGGGAGCTCTGGTGGCTGCTGCCGTGTGCTGTGTGCTGTGTGTCAGAACAGACCCAGATGTCACCCGACACGGGTCTTTCGGAGGCAGTAAACTGCACAGGAGGAGATTGCCCATCCCTCTCCCACAGACCAGCTGTTGCATTAGAACCGTGCCTTTGGGGTTGCAGTTCAGCTAGTGGTCAGCAATTGTGCTGCCAGTGCTTTGAATCTACCAGCTGCTCCATGAGAGAAAAATGGGTACAGGGTCAGTGATGGGTCACCCAGACCCTGCCATACACAACAACAACAACGAGACACCAGACCTTCGTTTCCATCTACAAATCCTCCCTTATTCCTCGATGGAGGGAAAGTTAATAGTTGGAGAGGAGTGGGGGTAGAGAGAGAAAGG
>NW_006400522.1:5832-8551 GCF_000299155.1 Elephantulus edwardii | reverse complement strand
GGAGATGGAGGGATGGAGGGAGGGTGGGGATGGAGGGATGGAGGCAGGTGGAGGGGTGGGGATGGGGAGATGGGGAGAGGGGGAGGGTGTGGATGGAGGGATGGGGAGGGGTAGGAATTCAGGTGTGAAGGAAGGAATGGGGATGAGGGCCACAGCTGTCCCCATGATAGCATCTTCCAACCCATACCTCCTCCTGACTTCTGTCACCTGTGACCCCTCCACCCTCGGCTACCCTTTTCTCTGTGTGGCTAGTCTGATGTCAGGGTCAGAGGTGGTAATGGGTGGGGCTGTCCAGGGTACCTGCTGGAAATTTCATTCTGGACATGGGTGGGGACGTGACCTTGCCTGGCCCTCTTGGGCTGACAGGTCTGGTCAGCAGCCGTAATTAGTGACTCAGTTCCCCACCTTACATGTAGGATGGGGCAGGGCTGAGGCGGTTTCTTATGCTGTGATTTAAATGTGGTGGAGCCAGGCTTCTTACTGATGTATGTGTCAAGGTTATAGAACCCGAGTCGTCCACAAACCTACACAACCAGAAACTGGAGGACAGTAATTCAATAATTATTCACAGCAAATATCTTTTTCAAGAAACACAATCAGATTGACTGCATTTGTGGAAAGAATAATTGGAGAATCTCTGTATTCGCAGTCAAGCCAGGCAAGGGTATGACTGGGAAAGATCATCAATCAAAGGTGCAAGTTCCAAATGACGCTAAAAAAAAAGTCCATGAGAACTTGCCAGTGGGTCAGTTCTGGGTCAGTTCCGACTCTACGGTACAAAATCACCACAAGATCAAGAAGCTGTTAACTGAAAAGAACAAGGAAACACTACCAGGTATAAAACTAGGAATGGTGCTCATCAGGGCTGTACCCTTTCTACAAACCTGTTCAATCTGTAGGCTGAGCAAATAATTTGTGAAGCTGGAGTCTATGAAGAATTTGGCATCGGGATCAGAGACTCATCAACAACCTATATTATGCAGATGACACAGCCTCATTTGCTGAAATGAGGAGGACTTGAAATGCTTGCTGCAGATCAAACACTGCAGCCTCAATGTCGAGAAAGCAAAGGTCCTCATGACTGGGCCAATAGGCAACATCAGAATAGATGGAGAAGGGATTGAAATTATTATTGATTTAATCTTTCTTGGATCCACAGTCAACACTCTTGGAACCAGCAGTCAGGAAACCAGGAGACGTATTGCATTGGGAGTCTCCAGTCAGAGACCTCTCCAAAATACTGAAGGATAATGATGTAACTTTGAAGACTAAGGTGCACTTGATTCAGACCATGGTCACCTCAATCACCTGCTTTGCCTCAGGGAATGGGACAATGAATGAAGATGACAGAAGAATTGAAGCCTTTGAGCTGTGGTGTTGGAGAAGAATGCTGAACATTCCATGGACGGCCAAGAGAACAAATAGATATGTCTTGGGGAAAGTGCAGCCAGAATTTTCCTTGGAGGCAAAGATGGCCAAACTTCATCTTTCATACTTGGAGCATGTTGCTAGGAAAGGCTAGTCCTTGGAGAGGGACATCATGGTTGGAAAGGTTAGGGAGTGGTGAAGGAGACGACCCCCCGTGGGATGGATTGACAGTGACTGCAGCAACAGAACAGGCGTGTCGGAGGTGGGGAGGATGGCACAGGATAGGAGGCAGGGGTTTACAGGATGAGAAGGCAGGTTCCCTGTGTAGGTACAGCTCCCAGTCAGGGCCCGCCCCACCCGGGAGCCCCCCAGTGTCACCAGAGTTGGAGGAGAAGGCTCAAGGCCCACAGCCAAAGAGACAGCAAGGCCCTGTGGATGTCAGATTTCCAGCATCTAACGTGAGTTCCCACTGAAGCAGAGAGACAGGCAATCTCTTCCCCTGTGATCTTAGCCTCAGAAAACCAATGGAGAACCAGCTGGTTCTGAGTTAACAACAGTGCAGAGCAAGGTCCCCACACTGGTGTTTCCAGAGGTGACAAACTCTACCTGGAGTGAGCTGGAGTTTGGTGTCAAGCCCTGTGCACTCCCCACCCAGGATGGCTCCCTGGGGGTCGAGTGGCCTGGCTGGGGAAAGTCTCAACTCCATGGGATAGGAGGAAGAGGGAGAGACACCCTAGAACCTCGGCATCTGAGCCCCATGCTCGCTGGCCAGTGGACATGGTGCCTGCTGACCCAGGAGATGGGGTCATGGTGAGAGCTGGGGTGCAGCTCTGAGCCTGTGGTCCATGCTGCCCAGCAGGCCCAAGGGACCACTCACAGCAGCACTGTCTCCTGACCATGGTGAATGGTCCTCCTCCCCAGTGTCCATGCACTGTTCTCTAGACCCCTCAGCAGCTGTAGGAGAAGATGGATAGGCCAGATCTGACCAGAGTGTAGATGACAGTGCCGTGCTGACCATGCAGGGTCTCCCTCTGTCCCCTGCTTAGTGAGTCAATGGTACACATAGCTCACAAGTCCAGTGCCGTGCCATGACAACACCCAGTCCCTCCAGTGCTGTTCACAGAGATGGTGGGACTCTGCCGCTAACCCCCTGGCCTTGTCCATGTCTGTCCTCCAGCTCTGACCCTGTGTGACACAGCAGATTTGTCTTGGGTTCTGACTGGGACCGTCAGGAAGGTGTCCTGGTGGTGCTCTGGGTATGTGTTGGGTTGCTCACCTAAAGGTCAGTCTACCCATTGCTCCACAGGGGAAGGCTGCTTCTGCTAAGATTTATAGCCTGGGAAGCACCATG
>NW_006400522.1:0-5391 GCF_000299155.1 Elephantulus edwardii | reverse complement strand
AGCTTCAGTAAGCAGATTGCCAGGCCTTCTTCCTTCTGCGTGGACAGGACTCATCGAGCTTGGACCACCCGGGCTGGGCTGCCACGGTCCTAACACACGTGAGTCTTACTCTAAGAAGTGTCACACTACTGAGGTTTCGCTGGCCTGTGCCAACTGTCCTACTTTCTCCTGCAGGTTTGACATTTCAGATGTTTACATCTTATTGTTTGGTACAGCTGAGTCACAACAGCCCCCAGGTGGCAGGACAAACCCCTGCACCCTGTGCCATCCTCCTAGTGTCCACCAGGCTCAGTGCCCCATTACAGTCACTGTGCCCAGCCGCCTCCTGAGGGCCTTCCCTCCTCACTGACCCTCCGTTTTCCCAGCATCATGCCCTTTTCTGAAAACCGGGCCTCCTAACAACATGCCCAAAGCAGACGAGAGACAAACTCTGCCCTCTGCCTGGAAGGAGGGCCCTGCCTGCACTTTTACACTGTATGCTGTACAAACCTGCCAGCACTTTCTTTTGCTGTTAATTTTTGTCTTGTTTTAAAAAATCATTCCTTCACTGATGCCGTAAACACACTCCCCTCTGCTGTCTTCTGAAAGCTTTATGGTCGCGCTTTCCCCATTTCTGCCCTTCTGGAATTTAGTGTGCGTGTTGTGTGAGATAGGAGTGTAATTTCAGCCTCTTCCGCATGGAAAGCCAATTTCCTCAGCACCGTTTGTTAAACAGACAAACCTTTATGTTCATACTGAGAGCACGGGAGCCACTAGCCGTGAGTCGCTGTTTAAATTTAAATTAATCAGCATTAAATAAAAGTTAGAATTCAGTTCCTCAGTTGTACTGGCCACAATTCACATGCTCAATAGTCACACAGAACCAAGAAGTCAATTATCAGAGTTAATAAGGAAAGGGAAGCTGTGAAAAACACAATTAAACTGCTTAACCAAATGGACAAAGTGGCAGCCAGACTCATTCACCCCCACACACTCATTTGAGGCTTTGGGGACACTTACAAAGACTGACTGGGCTGTGGTCACTAGGTGATCTGGGAAGACCAGAAATGACAGCACAGCACATTTCTGATCCAACTGCAGGGAGACTCATTGCCGTGGATTCAGAAAGGACTCCCCGCTGACCCTCTGGAGGGTTTTCAGAGGCTGTAAAATGCCCTGGAAGAGACTACTCGTCTTTCCCCTGAGGAGCCAATGGTGGATTTGAACTTGAAGACTAAGGTGTGCCTAAGTCGGGCTATGGTCTGTGACATATCAGAGAACTGGAAAATTAGTAAGGATGACGGAAGAATCGATGCCTTTGAGTTGTGATGCTGGAGAAGAATATTGAATACCCCATCAGCTGCCAAGAGAACAGATGGATATGTCTTGGAAAAGGTGCAGCCAGAATGCTCCCTCCTTGGAGTGAAAGATGGCCAAGTTTTGTCTCTCATACTCTGGACATATAGGTAGGGGAGGCTACTCATTGGAGAGAGACTTCATGCTTGAGCAGATGGGAATTCAGCAAAGGAGAGGGAGATCCCCAATGAGATGGGTTGCCATGGTGATTTCAGTAACTGGCTTGAGTGTTTCAGAGATGGTGAGGATGGCACAGGGTGGGGCAGGATTCAGGCTGCCTGTTCATAGGAGCATCATGAGTCATAACTTGATGACAACTGACTCATCAATAACCTGCAGACGACACAACCTTGCCGACTGAAAGTGAGGAGGACTTGAAGCACTTGTTGCAGAAGATGAAGGAATGCAGCCTTCAGTATGGATTGCATCTCAATGTCAAGGAAACAAAGATTCTTACTACCGGACTGATAGGATGACACATCATGATGGATGGAGAGGAGATTGAAACTGCCAATAGCTTCATCTTGCTTGGATCTACAATTAACACCCTTGGTACGAGCAGTCAGGAAATAAGGAGATGCATTGCACTGGGAAAATCTGCAGTTTGGGACCTTTCCAAATTATTGAGGAGTAGTGATGTCAGTTTGAGGACTAAAGTGCATCTGATTCAGGCCATAGTCTTTCCAATCACTTGCTGTGCATCTGAGAGCGGGGCAATGAATAAGGATGACAGAAAAAGAATTGACACCTTTGAGCTGTGGTGATGGAGAAGAGCACTGAACATCCCATGGACGGCCAAGAGAATTAACAGATCTGTCTTGGAGAGGGTGCAGCTGAAGTGCTTTTTGAGGACAAGGATGATGAGGCTTCACCTCACATACTTTGGACATGTTGCTGGGAGATGCTATTCCTTGAAGAGGGACATGATGCTGGGAAGGGTGGAGGGTCAGCGAATGAGAGGAAGATACTCAACTGCGTGGATTAACACGGTGACTGCCACAATAGGCTCAAGTGTGTCAGGAAGTGTGCAGATCTTTTGTTGATAGAGTTGTTATGAGTCATACTTGATGGCACCTGACAATAAACACCTTTGAGTTGATATCACAACTCTTCACCTACTAGGCTAGCAGAACTCCTTAGACCAGAACAATAATGATGGAGGTAAACTGGCAGGATGTGACTAAGGCCATACCTCAGAGAAGACTGGCTGTCATCCCGGACAGGTCCAGTTCTGGGGTCTCTCAGTGAGTCTCTGGTGGACTCATTCTTGTCTCTATGCTGCTGATTTCCTTTCCTCTATCTCCCTGAGTTTTGTCTATTATCCTTTTCTGTTTCTTGAGCCATATTCTTCACTCACAATTTTTAATTACTTCTTTGATTACAACAGATACATGTTTAGGCTATTACTTTGCCTTTAGTGTTGCTTTAGCTGCACCTCATTAGATTACACTGCTAAACTGCATTTTTCAAAGCCTTCTATTGTTACTATTTTCTATCTGATTTCTAGTTATTGAGTTCTAGTAAAATATCCCACTCTGCCAGTAATTTTAATTGTGATTCTGTAAAATTCCAAATTATGTATGCTTGAGATATGGCTACTCTTCTACAGTGACTCTATTAGTTTTTACTAATGCTTCCCCTCTGAAATCTGTGTTTTCCAGCATTACTCTAGCTCAGTAACTTAAAAAAACTAGACTAATATTTGTTCAATATATTTTCATTTCCTTTCTAAATATTCACATTAACTTTTATGTAGCCTCTGTTTTAACCTACAAATTCCATTCATTTACATTTATTAGAATATTTGAAATTAGTTGAAATATTAAAATACTTAATCTTAGAATTTTTATTTTTTATATATAATTATATATATAACACAACAGCCAGGAAATTAGAAGATGAATTGCATTGGGAAAGTCTACTGTCAGAGACCTCTCCAAAGTACTGAAGAGCAATAATGTGAGTCTGGAGACTAAGGTGCGCCTGATCCAGGCCATGGTCTTTGCAATCACTTGGTATGCATCAGAGAGCTGGACAATGACTAGGGATGATAGAAGGAGAATTGATGCCTTTGAGCTGTGATGCTGGAGAACAGTAGTGAATATACCATGGATTGCTAAGAGAATGAACAGGTTTTTCCTAGAGAGAGTGAAACCAGGCTGCTCTTTGGAGGCAAGGATTCTGAAGCTTCGTCTGACATACTTTGAAAATGTTGCAAGGAGGGACCTGCCCTTGGGACATCATGCTTGGGAAGGTGGAGGGGCAGCACAAGAGAGGAAGACCCTCTATGAAATGGACTGATTCAGTGACTGGGATAATGGGGGTAGGTATGTCAGAGACAATAAGATTGGCACAGGATAGATCAGGGTTTAGGGCTGTTGTACACAGGGTCACTATGAGTCGGCAACTCAACAGCATAGAACAACAATAATAACAACATACAAAATAAAAGATAAGAAAGGAAAGAAAAAGCAAAGACCATAGTTTTCAGTTTAGCTCATGCCTTAACATAATGAAAACAAAAATCCTCACAACTGTAGCAATTGGTAACATCATGATAAATGGAGGAAATATTGAAGCTGTCAGGATTTAATTTTCATTGGCTCCATAATCAACACCCATGGAAAAAGCAGTCAAGAAAGAAAATGACTTATTGCATGGAGGAAAATCTACTTCTAAAGACTGCTCCAAAGTGTTAAAGGGTAAGGATATCAGTTTAAAGACTAAGGTGTACCTGACTTGAGTCATGGTATTTCTAATTGCTTCATATATATGTAAAAATTATACAATAATTAAGGAAGACTGAAGAGAATTGATGCTTTTGAATTGTGGTTTTGGTGAAGAATACAGAAATATATCATGGATTTCCAAATGAAAAAATGAATCTGTCTTGGTAGAAGTGAAGTCAGAGTGATTTTTGGAAGCTAAGATTATGAGACTTTGTCTCACACACTTTGGATGTGTTATCAGGAAGGGCTTGAAAAAGTAGAGGAAGAGAGGAAGGCCCTGCAGGTGGTGGATTGATGCAGTGACTGCAGTAACGGGCTTGAGGCCAGCAGATGCTGAGAGGATGTGTAGAGTCGGGCAGGGCTTCTGCTTGTTGTAGACAGGAGTCAGAGCAGCAGCAATGGGCTCCAGTGTGTCAGATATGATGAGGACGGAGCAGGGTCAGACCGGGGTCTGGCGGGCCACAGGGCAGCCAAGAGCCAGCAAACTCAATGGACTCTGCAACAGCATCTCGGCTTCTCTTTGTCATCTCTCTTTTGCCCTACTTTCCATTGGGTTGAGGGAAATTTCTTCAGTCCCCTTTATTCCCTCTCCTGGTGTGGAAGTTTGAGACTCTATTTATAGTCTTTCAGTGGTCACTGTTAAAATTTCAACACATATATTTGGTTCACCTGGTGGCCTAGTGGTAGGACATTGTACAGCAGTCTCAAAGTTATGCAGTTTGAATCCATCACCAGCTTCATGGGAGAAGGATCTCCTTCCATGTGATTTACTGCTTCTGAAAACTTGCTGGAGGCTCAACTATGGACCAGTCCAACTTGACAGCACACAACAACAACAACAACAACAACAACAACAAACTCCACAAAAGTCTCTACATTGTCTGAACATGAAGAAGATGTTAGGATACTGTAGTTTAAAATATTTACATGCTACTTTGAACCATTATTTTAATTTCCTCTTAGAATTAAGGAGGACCTGAAGCACTTGCTGCAGAAGAATGTCAAAGACTGCAACCTTCACTACAGATTGAAGCTCCATGTCAAGAAAACAAAGATTCTCACCACTGAGCTGATTAACAGCATCATGATAGATGGTGAAAAGATTGAGATTGTTAACAGCTTTAGTTTGCTTGGCTCTACAATCAACACTCTTGGTACCAGCAGCCAGAAAATAAAAAGATGAATTACATTGGGAAAATCTGCTGTCTGAGACCTCTCCAAAATGCTGAAGAATCAACATAAACAGTCTTCCCAGTATCCTGGAAAAGCTACAACCAGGAGAAGATAACATAGATGAATGGGACCTTCTAAGACTCAAATCCCTATG
>NW_006400521.1:22637-24917 GCF_000299155.1 Elephantulus edwardii | reverse complement strand
CTTTTCAATCTTTATGCAGAACAGATTATCTGGGACGGTAGGCTCTATGAAGGGAAATGTGGCATCAGCATTGGAGGAAATCTCATCAACAACCTGCATTATGCGGATGACACAACTCTGCTTGCTGAAACTGAGGAGGACGTGAAACACTTTCTGTGGGTGGTCAGGGTTTGCAGCCTTCAGTATGGATTCAGGCTCAATATCAAGAAAGCAAAGATTATCACCACTGGGCCCATTGGCAGTATCATGATGGATGGTGAAGAGATTGATATTGTTCACAGATTTAGTTTGTTTGGCTCTACAATCAACATTCTTGGCACCAGCAGCCAGGAAATTAGAAGACATTTTGCAATGGGAAAGTTTGTGGTTAGAGACCTCTCTAAAGTGCTGAGGAACAACAATGTCAGTCTGGAGACTAAGGTGCACCTTATACATGCCATGGTCTTTGCAATCACTTGCTATGCATCAGGAAGCTGTACAATCACAAGAGATGATAGAAAGAAAATTGATGCCTTTGAGCTGTGGTGTGGGAGAAGAGTATTTAATATACTATGGTCTGCTAAGATAACAACAAACAGGTTTGTCCTGGAGAGGGTGAAGTTAAGCTGCTCCTTGGAAGCAAGGATTCTGAAGCTTCATCTGATATACTTTGGACATGTTGCAAAGAGGAACCAGTCCTTGGATAGTAACGTCATGCTTGGGATGATGGTGGGACAGAGCAAGAGAGGAAGACCCTCAATGAGATGGATTGATTCAGTGACTGGGGTAATGGGGATAGGTGTATAAGAGCCAATGAGATAGGTACAGCATAGGGCAGGGTTTAGAGCTGTTATACATAGGGTCACTACGGGTTGCATGTGACTTGAGGACACATAACAACAACAACGACAACAACAAGAGCTCCTACAGAAGACAGACTTGGTAATTTCCTTCTGAAAAGCCATAGTCTTTTAACATTTATAGAGCCTCATTTTGCTATGCATACATGGGCTTACAATGAGTCAACATTAACCCAATGATAAGTACATAAATAGGGAGTGATGGGAGTCCTAGCTCCATTTGAGTGGTATCTGTCATAGAGAAGAGACATAATTATAAAAAGGAGAAAATTGGCTAGGATATCTTGGATGTAGACAAAGCTATAATCCAGGAATACCAAACATTACTGGCACTTACCATTCTATTAATGGTAGGATTTATATGAAGAGGCAGAGAAGCATGAAACAGACTCTAAGTCTTCAGAGAGAAGCATCATGGCTTCTTTGATTAAAGTCACCTTCTATAAATGTATCTATGTTATATCCTTTGTAATTACATCTTCTTCTTGTTGGGCCATTGAGTTGTAGGCCACTCATAGAGACCCTATTAATGGAAGGCCTGAACACTTATATAACTTCCATCCTTTCTCCAGGTTTCTAGGTTTCTGGATGCAAGCTCTTTCAGAAGTGGATGCCACTCCTGCTTCCAAGCTTATTTATGTAATTAATTGGCATCAAAATAGATTTATTAATTTATCTCATATTGATAATTTAAATTATAAATACATTAATTTGTGTCAAAGTTTCTTTTCAACCAGTATTCAAAGTGCAAATGAATAGGCTACTAGAGGGGAAAATTCAACGGGGTGTGTGCGCGTGCACGCGCGTGTGTGTGTGAAGGCCTTCCATTAACACACTTGGTATCAGCAGTCATGAAATCAAAGGACATTGTACATTGGGAAGTTTTGCTGTCAAGGACCCCTCCAAAGTGCTAAGGAGCAATGTCAGTCTTAAGACTACGGTGCATCTAATACCATTATAGTCTTTTTAATCATTTGCTTTATATTTGAGAGCTTGACAATAAATATGATAGAATCAATGTCATCAAGTTAGAATATTGGAGAAGGTTACTGAATAACCCATGGTTGGCCAAAAGTTCAAACAAAGAAGTCGTAAAGAAAGAACAACCAAGTCATAAAATCACCATTCAAGTAATACAATCTTTGCTGTATTCTTATTGTTGTTGTCATTATTACATGCTATTGAGTCATCTGTGACTCATAGCAACCCTATGTACAACAGCTCTGAAGCCTGCCCTATCCTGAACCAGTCTCACTGACGCCAACACACCTAACTCCATTAACCCAGTATCAATACATCTCATCTGAGGTCTTCCTCTCCTGTGCTGTCCCTCCATTCTTCTGAGCATGATGTCATTCTCTAAGGACTGATCTCTCCTGGCCACATGTCCAAAGTATGTGAGATGAAGCTTCAAAAGACTAGTATCCAAGCAGAAACTTAG
>NW_006400521.1:17523-21912 GCF_000299155.1 Elephantulus edwardii | reverse complement strand
ATAGACATTCTTCTGGTATTCCCTGCTTTCAGCTAAGATCCATCTAATATCAGCTACAATATCCCTAGTACTACGACCCCTTTTTAACCCAGCCTGGACTTCTGGCAGTTCTCTGCTGATGTGCTATTCTAGTAGTTTTTGGATAATCTTCAGTAGAATCTTGCTTGCATATGAATAAATGATATTGTTCTGTAGTTTCCACACTCAGTTGGGTCACCTTTCTTTGGAATGGGAACAAACATAGATCTCTTCCAGTCAGTTGGCCAAATGGTTATTCTCCAGATTTCTTGACACAACTTAGTGAGCACATCCAGGGAAGCATCTGTTAGCTGAAACATGTAAATTGGTGTATATATATTGTTGTTGTTATGTGCCATTGAGTCAGTTGAGACTTATACAGACCCTATGTACAACAGCTCTAAACCATGATCTATCCTGAGCCAACTTTGTCGTCTCTCACACACCTACCCCCATTATCTTACACACTGACTCAATCCATTTTATCCAGGGTCTTCCTGTCTTGTGTTGTCCCTCTGTTTTCCAAAGCATGTTGTCCTTCTCCAAGGACTGGTTCTTCCTTGCAACATACCCAAAGTATGTCAGACAAAGCATCAGAATCCTTGCCTCCAAGAAGCATCCTCATTTCACCATTTCCAGAAAGAACGTATTTGTTCTCCTAGCAGTCCACGGTATATTCAATACTCTCCTTCAGCACCGCAGCTATATATAGGAGAAATTATAAAATAAGCAGCTCCACACAAGATGAAGAAAAGATTAAACATCTTGATAGATAAAGACTGAAAATATCAACAATTTCGTCCTATTTACATTCACAATCAACTTTTGATACCAGCAGTCAGGAAAACAAGAGATATATTGCTGTTGTTGTTTTTGTATGTCACTGAGTCCAAATTGACATACAGTTGACTGCCCAATGGATTTTTCAGAGCCAGTAAATCATATGGAAGGAGATTTACTGATCACCAATAAAGAGACCAGGATATGTGTAACATTGGGGAAGTATGCTATCAGGGATCTCTCCAATGTCCTGAAAAGCAATGACATTAGTCTAAAGACCAATCTGATTCAAGTCATAGTCTTTCCAATTTCGTGCTATGCATCGAGATCCAATAAGGATGACAGAAGAAGAATCAATGCACTTGAGCTGTGATTTTGGAGAAGAGTGCTGAATATCTCATGGACTGCCAAAAGAACAAACAGTTTATATTTGGAGAAACTGCAATAAAAATGGCATCATACTTGGAAGGGTGGAGGGTCAGTGAAGGAGAGGAGGATCTTCAATGAGATGGGTGGATGCAATGTCTGCAGCATAGGACAGAGTTCAGATCTCTTATTCATAGAATTGATTTAAACTTTACTCAGGTCAATGACATTTAATAAGAAAAAAATTGAAAGAGAAAAAAACCCCACAAAAACCAAAACAACCAGCCTTACTTAAAGTCACACACATTTAAAAAAAAAATTCTTATAAAAGCTTACGTCTTATTATAATACAATCTTATGTATATTTGTTTCAGACTTTTCCAAGTTAAAAAAAATACATTGTTCACTTAATGAGGAAATGAATTAGTATCTTCAGCTCAGCATTTAATATAAAATATCTCCTTAGCCAGAGGGAGAAATTAAGACCTGATTAGTTATTGCCTCAAAGCAGACATTTTAATTACTTCTTCAAGATTTATTCATTTGGTTGGTTTTGGCTTTGATATAGTCTCCAATTTAAATGGCAAGAAGCTGTGCTTCAATCCCAAAGGCACATGGTTCAAATCCACCATCTTCTCGGCAAGAGAAGCATGGGTAATCTCCTCCTGTGTGATTAAACTACTGCTGAAAACCTGCCAGAATGGCAGCCAAGGGTTGATTCTGACTCTGCAGTAGAGAACAACATTCACTAATGAATTTATTTAAGAAATGTACTTTAAATTACAGTATTAACTATACTTTTTAATAATAAAATGACCCTACTTGTCTTCAAACACTGAGAGTACTTAGGGATATAAAATATACACCCATAACAGCAAATGAGAGAAAAACTAATATATGGTAATAGATCAATGGGTGGTGTAAGCGAAGTTTTGTTATAATACAGGGACATAAGAAAGGGGAAAAGGAAACAACAATTCTTCTTTGGCTGTAAAATTGGAGTCAAAATGATAAAGTCTCTAGGTTTTGAACTGACTGTTGAAAAATGGAAGCTCTGGTGACCTAGTGGGTAAAGAGTTGCACTGACAACTCAAATTTTCGAGCTTCTTCTTACAAGAAAGATAAGCAATCCCTTATATTATTTACAGCCTTTACAATTGGATAGAGAGTCAGTTATGAATTAGTTCTGGTTGGACCACAATGAATGAGAATGAAAGTGATCAAAAAAAGGGTAGGCCTTAAGTAAAAATAGACAAGAACACTCAGAGGAAGAGTGATACATGGTATATATTTGAAGATAATAATGGCTGTGATGCTGGGTAAATATATCATAATAACATGAGATTAATATAGAATGATTTCCTACTGATAGATGACAAGGATTCTTACTACTAGACTATGAAACATATCCAGTAAATCTTAATAATTTATTCTCTTTTTACAGGCAACACAGAATTTGAAGTTTGTTAGCAAATAAACTATGCATCTATTTTGTGCAAATGATATTCAAATAAGTTATTTAAAAACATAAACTCAGTGTTGTCAAGTCACAAAGCATGATGTATTACATTTTTCATTTTTGAACAACATTAATGGGTGAAAATTTATGTGAAATTAAGACAGATTTTATTTTAATAACAGTTAAATCTTTTGTAATTGTAATGATCTTTTATTTTTTAATTTGCATTTTTAATGATCTTAACTGCATCAAATTGACTGACACAGAAGATTTTACACAACATACGATCAAAAAGCAATGGTGATGAAGGAGACTATTTCAGGATGCTCTGAGGTGCTTGACAAAAAAGATAAAGCCCCAGGAATTAATGGAATACCAACTGACATATTTCAACATGCAAATGCTGCCCTAGACATGCTTACCAGGTATACCAAGAAACCTGAGGGACATCTTCCTGGACAACTGTCTGGAAGAGATTTATTTATTCCTACGCCAAAAGAAAAGGTGACCTAATAGAGTGTGGAAGCTACTGAGCAATATCATTAGTACCATATGCAAGCAAAATCCTGCTGAAGAGAATCAAAAAGGGACTGAACAGTGCATTAACAAAGTACTACCAGAAATACAAGCTGGGTTTAGAAGAGGTCACTAGAGACATTATCACTAATGTCCAATGATGAATCCAATGCTAGATCTCAGCAGAAAGCAAAGAGTATCAGAGAAATGTGTGTCTGCGTTTCCTAGTTTATGCAGAGGCATTTGACTTTGTGGATCACAATAAATTGTGGCTAACCTTGAGGAGGATGGAAATCCCAGAACACTTCATTGTGTTCATGCAAAACCTATGCTTGGACCAGGAAGCAGTCCTCAGAAAAGAGCAAGGAAACACTTTATGGTTCAAAATCAGGAAAGAACATGTCTGTCCTGTCTCCATGCCTTTTCAATCTATTGCAGAACTGATCATTTGGGGAGCTGGATTTATGAGGAGGAATGTGGCATTAGGAATGGAGGAAAATTCATTAACAACCTATAATATGGAGATCAACCTTGCTTGCTGAAACTGAAGAGGACCTGAATTGCTTGCTGTAGAAAGTCAAGGACTATAGCCTTCAGTAGAGATTTAAGCTCAACATCAATAAGACTGAGATTTTCACCACTGGACCAATTGGCAGCACCATGATGGATAGAGAAAAGATTGAGGTTGCTAACAATTACAGCTTGCTCTGCTCCAGTCAACACTCTTAACACCAGGAAACCAAAAGACGAATTTTATTGGGAACATCTGCTGTCAGAGACCTCTCCAGAGGGCTGAAAAACAACAATGTCAGTCTAAAGTCTAAGACTAATACAGGCCATGGTCTTCTGAATTACTTGTTATGCTTCAGAGAGCTGGACAATGACTAAAGATGACAGAAGAATCTATACATTCAAGTTGTGGTGCTGGAGAAGAGTCTTCAACAAAACAAATAGGTCTGTCTTGGAGAATGTGAAACCAAGTTTCTTCTTGGGACTAGGAGCTACATCTCACATACATTGGACACATAATCAGGAGGGACCAATCCTTGAAAAAGGACATCATACTCGGAAGGGTGGAGAGACAGTGCAAGAGAGGAAGACCCAGTATAAGATGGATTGACAAGGTACCTGGGGCAAGGGAGGTTGGTGTATCAATAGTAATGAGACGGGCTCAGGATAGGGAAGGGTTCAGAGCTGCTGTACTTAGGGTCTCTATGGGTTGTGTGCGACTCAACACACTTAATAACAAC
>NW_006400521.1:11705-16308 GCF_000299155.1 Elephantulus edwardii | reverse complement strand
ATGTTATTACCGAATACTTTTTCCCAGTCAGTGGCTTCCCTTTTTACCCTACTGGAGAAGTTTTTGGATGTGCATAGGGATTTGAGTCTTAGAAGTTCCCATTCATCTATGTTATCTTCTCCTGGTTGTAGGTTTTCCAGGATACTGGGAAGACTGTTTATGTTGTGGATTAGGACAACAAAATTATAAGTTGGATAATGTTTGGTTGATTTTTATTTTTTTAAATTTAAGCCTCTTGTTTAGAGTCAACAGGACCAGGTGGAGGCCCTTTATATTTAAAAACTAGTTTTGCCTGAGGGCCAGAGGCCCCTACTATTTTTTTGAGGAACATTATTCTAAGTGTAAAGCACTTGACTGTCAATTTGCTCTATAGAGGTAGGTAACCTGGGGTTGCTATGTTGTTGAACACTGTATCACTAGTGTGCCAAATGCTATAATGGTTACCCATGGTAGACAGTGTTTGGTGGAGCTCCCAGATTAAAACAAGTTTGATAGCTAGAGTGGCATTGACTTCCCAAACAACATTCTTCTGAAAACTCTATTAAATTAGAGAAATGATGTTAATTATAGAGAAGGGTTCAGGTTTTTTGTCCATAAGGTCCCTATGAGTTGTGCTTGACTCGACAGCAATCAACAACAACAGCAATATTCAGCATGTTCTGTTGCATGCCATTGAGTTGTGATCTAACTCATAGCTGACTCTCTTCAATGGATTTTCAGATACAGTAAATCACATGGAAGGAGATTGTCCAGCTTTCTCCCATATAGCAACAGGTGAATTCAAACCATGCGTCTTTGGGATTGCAGTGCAGCTGCTTAGTACTAGTCATCATATAACATGCTGAAATATCATTATTTATTGACATAATAAAAATACTGTTGAATAATATATTTCATTTTAGGGTTATTACCTGGAAGCATCAAAAACTCCATGGCAAAGATTGAGAGTGTCTCCTTGTAAAGAATTTCAGCCTTGGAAATTCACCAGAAGGTTAGAATGAGTTGTCTCTGCTTGATAGCAGTGGGGTTTCATTTATTTATTAGCAGGACAGTTGCTAACAAATAGGTGTGAACTTTCCAATCATTTCTATAAGAAAAAAGATACGACTGTCTACTTCCATAAAATTTTAAAGCCTTGACAATCCTGTGTATTAGTGATACTCTATTATATAGTGTCACTATGCATTGTAAACAGTGTATTCTCTGGGGATTTATTGAGTAGTTATAATACATTTTAATATTTCAATAGATAATTTGAAGTTCTTTATGTAGATAACTTCAAAAAAGCAACTTTAACATGAGGATGATCAAATCTGAATGCTAACAATTTCCTAAAGGGGAACTGTTCCCATCAATAATATCCACGTTGTTGTTATGTGCTGTGGAGTTGCCTATAACTCATATTTACACTATGTGTAACGGCTACGAACCATGCTCTATCTTGAGCCAATTTCATTGTTTCTGACAGACCTACCCTAATTACCCAGTCACTGAGTCAATCCATCTTAGAGTCTTCTTCTCTTCCGCTGTCCCTCCACCCATTCAAGCATTATGTATGTCCCTTTCTGAGGACTGGACCCTCCTGGCAACATGCTCAAAGTATTTTAGACAGAGCTTCAAAATCCTTTCCACTAAGGAGCAACCTGCTTTTGCCTTGTCTAGGACAAATCTGTTTGTTGTCTTAGAAGTCCAAATTATAATCAAAACTCTTCTCTATCACCACAAATCAAAGGCATCAATTTTTCTTCTAGCATTCCTAGTCATTGTCCAGCTTTCTAATGCATATCAAAGAATTGTGAAGACCATGGTCCAGACCAAGTGCTTCTTTAGTCTCCAGACTGACACCATTGCTCTTCAGTACTATGGAGAGTTCCCTGACAGCATATTTTCCCAGTGCAATCCATCCTTTGTTTTCTTGCTGTTAAGTTTCATTCCATATTGAAGGCTGCAGTACTTTGACTCTTTGCAGCAAATCCTCAGGACTTCTTCAATTTCAGTAAGCAAGATTGTGTCATCGACACAACACAGGTTGTTGATGAGTCTTCCTCCAATCCTGATGTCACATTGCTCCTTATAGAGCCAAGCCTCCTGGATGATATGTTATGAATATAGATCGAAAAGATATGGATATTGGATGCATCCCTGGCATACACCTTTTCTGATTTTGAAACATACAGTGTTTCCTTGCTCTAAATTGATAACTGCCTCCTGGTCCAAGTGTAGCTTTCACATAAGCAAGATTACATATTCCTGAATTCCCATTCTTCTCCATGTCATCCACAGTTTATTGTGATCCATACAGCCAAATGTTTTTGCATAGTCAATGAAACACAGATAGATACTCCTCTGGTGTGCATTACTATCAGCTACAATCCATCTAACATTGGCTATAATGTCACTAGTGCCAAGGCCTCTTTTAAACCCAACCTGGACACCACGCAGTTCTTTATTGGTATGCTGTTCCAGTTGGTTTTGGATATTTTTCAGCAGTACGTTGCTTGCATGTGATATTAATGATAATTGTTCTATAATTTCTACTCTCTACTGGGTCACCATTGTTTTGGAAAGGACATAAATAAGGATCTCTTTCAGTCTATTGGCCAAGTGGTGGTCCTCCAGAGATCTTGGCATAAACTGATGAGCGTGTCCAGGGCAGTATCTGTTTGTTAAATATGTTGGTATTCTGTCAATTCCTGCAGCCTTGTTTTTTCCTAATTTCTTCAGAGAAGTTTGAACTTCCTCTTTCATCATCATGGGCTCATGTTTCATTAAATTATTTGGTGTCAGCCAATTCTTTTTGTTATAGTGACTCTGTACTTCTTCCATCTTCATTTGATGCTTCCTGGGTCGTGTAACATTCTGCCCACAGCATCCTAAAGTATTGTAACTTAAAGCTTGAATTTTTTTTATTCATTTCTTCAGCTTATAAAATGCTGAGCAAGTTCATCCATTTTGATTTTTCAACTCTAGCTCTTTGTACTTTTCATTATATTACTTTGCTTTGTCTTCACAAGCTCCCCTTTGAAATCTTCTGCTTAGTTCCTTAACTCAATAGAGGATTTTCAGAAGTAGTCAATCACATGGGAGGAGATATGCCATCCTTCTCCCACAGAGCAGCATGGGGGTTCATAAACAACATCCACAGTATAAAATGTATCCTTTCATGGTCAGATATGGCCCCACATGCTTCTACTAATTACCAGAACTAAAATATATTGCAAATGACCAACAGATTTACAGAATCTCTTTTGACTCACAGTTGTGAGATTTATTAGGGGAAAAGTCTAGAGTTGTAAAAAGAGGAAGACAAAGGATATCACACACCGAAAATTCAAGTTCAGGGAACAGCAGTCCCCAGACAGGTTAACAGAAAGACATAATTCCTTCATTACTCCAGACAGATTCTCAATCAACAATAAGATATCTCTGGAGCAGAAACCTCTGGCCTCTAAAGATGCAAGCTGCTTTCTCTGCTTCTTTCCTTCTGTTAAGATTACTCATCTCAACGATCTTTGACATAACTCACTCTGGTTGCTTCAAACTATGCCTTATCACAGTCTCACTACCGTGGTTTGCTTTCTCAAGTATATTGGCCTCTCAGATAGTGATGATGAAGAAAAAGCAGAACACCAGTTAACCATGTGTCTACAGCTGAGAGAACTGGAGACCATGCTTACAGGGGAGCAAAGACTAGTGATTGCAGCCTCTAAGATTCATCTTACTAATGCATGCATGCCTGGTCAAGTGGTCAAGTATAAACTAAATGGATTTCAAAAATAATAATAAAACTAACACCACAGTTTTCATTCCATAAATTATTTTAAACATGTTTTTGCTATTGTTGTTTTGGTCATGCGCATTCATAAAGAACATGGACCCCTAGAAGCTGAGATTTGAATGACCCATAATCTTCAGTGTAGGATGAACTGTTGTTTTTTATCTGTACCTAGCCCCTATCATTTGCTTTCAAAGTGCTATTTTGCCTCTTTCCTTTCACAGATGAGAATTACGCCCTCACCAGCTGACAGGAACTGAGGCTGGACCCTGCAGAGAGATAGGCCCACCATAACTTCCACCCTATGCCTTCAAAGAGACATTTTGCCCCTTAGATTTCACAGGAGAAGGGGGAAAAAAGGAGAGGGACCACTAATATGCAAAATTATGTGAAGATATCACCTTTATCTAGTACAAGAGTGAGGTCGAGAACTTGCCAAGAACCATCAGAGAAAGTAGAGAAGACAGTTGAGTATCCTAGCCATGCCATTCGGCAGACCCATGACTGTAGATAAAAGATTGTGTATTGTGGAGCCGAGCAAGCTGTAATTGTTAACAAGCTCAATCTCTTCTCCATCTATCATGGTGTTGCAAATATGGCATAGTGGTGAAAACCTTTGACTTCTTGATGTTGAGCTTAAATCCAAATTGAAGACTGTTGTTGTTGCTGTTATGTGCCGTCGAGTCGTTTCCGACTCATAGCGACCCTATGCGAAACAGCCCTAAACCCTGCTCTGTCCTGCGCCAAACGCACCGCCTCTGACACACCCATCACGACTACCCGAGTCACCGAATCAATCCATCTCATAGAGGGTCTTCCCCTCCTGCG
>NW_006400521.1:0-9215 GCF_000299155.1 Elephantulus edwardii | reverse complement strand
AGAAGAAATAGATGATTTCTACCAATTTTTACAGTCGGAGATAGATCGAACATGCAATCAAGATGCATTGATAATAATGGGTGACTGGAATATTGAAGACTACAATCCTTAATTGTCACTGTCTGTTCCCCTGCAACTTGAGAGCAACACCATGATGGAAATAAGCAAAACAAAGATACACCACTCCGGGAAAGAATCAGAGAGTCAATTCAGCTCAATTTTATTGCATCTGCAGTGCATTTATATACAAGTATGTAAATAGGAAGACAGCATAGTGTGGGCTTAGAGATGTGGGACATGTGCATTGGTTAGGAGAACCTTAGCGTCATGTGGACCAATCCCAACTCAAGGAACACAGCAGCTGTCTTCCCAAATGGCGAGCTTTCTCAAGTCAGTACAACCAAACACAGGGGAGCTTTCTCTACCCCACCCTAAAAGCTGTTGGGAAGCTTACACTTATCTGGAGTTTAGACAATCTGTCCTGGCCAGAGGCCCTCCCTTCCTCCCCATCATTTCGCAACACTTAAGCTTCTGCAGCAAAGGCTTCAGGCCCTTCCTCTGGTTAAGGATCTTTCTCTCCTTCGCCAACCCTTAAGTCATCCAAGCAGCATGTCTTTCTCCAAGACGGCACATAAGAACAACAACAAACAATATACCCGACTTATGTGAAGTAAAGTCCCATCATTTTTGTCTCCAAAGAGAACTCTGGCTGCACTCTCTACATGACATATCCATTTGTTCTCCTGCGCTTTGATAGGATGTTCAGTTCACAAAAAGGTGCCAATTCTCCTTCTGTCACCTTTATTAATTTTCCAGGTCTTGAATGCATAGCAAGAAATTATAAATACTGAACCAAACATACTTTAGTATTCTATATGTTTTTCAGTAATTTGGAGAGGTTCCTAACTACAGATTTTCCCAAAGAAATTCAGTTCCTTATTCCCTTACTGTAGGTACCAAGAGTGTTAATTGTGGATCCAGGCAAGATGAAACTGTTGAAAGTTTCAATCTGCTCTCCATGCATCATGATGTTGCCTATCAGCCCAGTGGTAAGAATCTTTATTATCTTGACATTGAGATGCAATCCATATTGAAGGCTATATGCTTTGATCTTCCACAACAAATGCTTCAAGTCCTCCTCACTTTCGGAAAACTAGGTTGAATCATTTTCATAACACAGGCTATTGATGACACTGCTAATTCTCTTCAGAGAGTCCAGCTTCTCAGATAATTTTCTCAGCATACAGATGGCATAGGTATGGAGGGAAAAAACAACCGTGACACATTCTCTTCTCAATTTTAATCCAGTCAGTTTTTCCCTTCTCTGTTCGAACAACAGTCTGCTGGCCCAGATATAGATTTCACATAAGCACAAGTAATGGCTCTTGGATTCCCATTCTTCTAAATATCAGCCACTACTTGATATGATTCACACAGTCAAATGCCTTTGCCATGTAAGTATATCATACAATTTTTTTCCTGCCTGTATTCAAAGACCTACCAATTTCCACCATTAACTACTCTGACCACTGTCACCCCATATTTTCCCCAACAAATGGGAAAAAAAGACACACCAACATGTAGATCTATAAAGATAATTACTTAAATGCTAATCACAAAAAATTAATTACAGGAGAGGAAAAATAGACATAATTATCTTCTTTTAATTATGCATTCTATTAATTTAATAATTCTGTCAGTATTTTGTTCTGTAAAACACGTGAATTTTTTTATTTACTGTGTTAAGTACTACAAAAAAACTAGCATTCTCTATTTATTCTGTGAAAATATTCATAGTAATAGAATAATTATTCTTCAAACCAGCCTCAAGGTCCACAGGCTCAAAGACCTAACCTACCTATAATCACAAAGGCCCACCCGCCAAGTCCTAATTGGGTTAAACCAGAGGCTTCCAAGCCACAACTGATTTTTAATTAAATAAAAATTACCAAACAGCTTACACCTGATTGTTAATTAAATTGAAAAAAAACAAAAACAAAAAACTACCTTCCTGAATCCAACTGCTTATCTGTCAGTTTCCCGTACTGGGATAACTTATGGGGTACTGTGACACTGAAAGCTATGCCACTGGTATGTCAAATGCCACAAAGGTTACTCATGGTGGATAGCTTTTATTAGAGCTCCCAGACTAAGACAAACTAGGCAGTAGGACTGTCTATCCTCTTCTTAAATAACAAGCTTCTGAAAAATCTATGAATAGTACAGAACGTAGATATAGTAGTAGTGATAGAAACCACTGATTGGAAGTCAGATGAAATGAGGAAAAATAACAAATATTGTTTAATAATTAAAACATGGGCTATAAAGTTTGAATGGTGGAAAACTAGAAATTTTAAAAAATTAAATGGAATGTATGAATACCTGCATACTGAGCAATGATTAGATGAAATGGGCTCTTTGGCCACTTTGAATCAGATAATCATATGATATACTGAGAATGCAAAACAGAAGAAGAATGTTGTTGCAGTCATTGTAAAAATGACAATTTCAAGTTTTATCCTAAAGTACAATGTGGTGAGTGATAGGATATTATCCATTCATATACAAAGAAAACTTGTTAGTATGAATCTTATTCAAACATAAGTTTTTAGATCTAGAGCCAAAGAAGAAGAAATTGAGACATTTCACCTAATCTTGTAGTCCAAAATTGGTCAGATATACAATGTTGTTGTTGTTGTTATGTGCACTGGAGTTAACTGAGACTCGTAGTGACCCTATGTATAACAGCATGCACCCTGGTCTATCCTGTGCCAATCTCACTGTCTCCAACTCACCCACCCTGATTATCCCAGTCACTGAGTCAAGCCTCCTCATAGGGTCTTCCTCTCCTGCACTGTCCCTGCACCTTCCTTCTCCAAGGATTGGTCCCTTCTTGCAGCATGTCCAAACTATGTCAGATGAAGCTTCAGAATTCTTGCCTCCAAGGAGCAGCCTCATTTAACCCTCTCCAGGATGAATCTGTTTGTTTTCTTAGCAACCCACGGTATACTCAATTCTATTCTCCAACACCACAGCTCAAAGGCATCAATTCTCCTTCTATCTTCCCTAGTCATTGTCCAACTCTCTGACAAGTGATTGCAAAGACCATGACATATATCAGATGCACCTTAGTTTCCAGAGTGACATTATTGCTCTTCATTACTTTGGAGAGGTCTCTAACAGCTGACTTTCCAGTCACAATACGTCTTTTAATTTCCTGGCTGCTGGTGTCAAGTGTGTTGACTGTGGAGCCAAATAAAGTAAAGCTGTTAATAATCTCAATCTCTTCACCATCCATCCTGATGCTGCCAATTGGCCCAGCGGTGAGCATCTTTGTTGTCTTGCTATTGAACCTCTGCAGTCCCTGACTTTCTGCAGCAAGGGCTTCAGGCCCTCCTCAGTTTCAGCAAGCAGGGTTGTGTCATCTGCATAATGCAGATTGTTGATGAATCTTCCTCCAATCCTGATGCCACATTTTTCCTTATACAGCCCAGCTTTCCATATCATCTGTTCTGTACATATGTTGAAAAGGTATGGAGATAGGATACATCCTGGGCATACACCCTTCCCAATTTTTAACCATGCAGTGTGTCCTTGCTCTGTTCTGGTGACTGCCTTCTGGTCCATGTATAGGTTTCTCATTAGCACAATTAAATGTTCTGGGATTCCCATTCTTCTCAGAGTCAGGCACAGTTTGTTGTGATCCACACAGTCAAACACCTTTGCATAATCAAAAAAACACAGATAGACATTGTTCTGGTACTCCCTGCTTTCTGCCAAAATCCATCTAACATTAGCTACCATATCCTTAGTATCATGGTCCCTTTTAAGCCTCATAAAGATATACTAATGATAATTTGTGACTAAAATGCAAAAGTTGAAAGAAAAGTAGTTAGAAAATAGGACTTGGTGATAGAAATGAAGCTGGACATAGAATGATCAAATTTTGTATTTTCAATGATTTATTCATTTTTAATACCTTTTTAAAAGACACAAATAGTGACATTACACATAGATGGGCTGAACAGAATCAGACTGACTCCATCTATTGAAAGAATCATTGAAGAAGCTCAATATCAACAGTCAAAACTAGGACAGTGGCAGATTCTGGGTCAATCAATTACTCATGAGCAAGTTAAAATTGCAGTGGGAGAAAATAAAAATATATCCACAAGAACCAGATAGATTCTTGAATCTATTTCATCTCAATATCAAGGCCATCTTAAGAATATATTTGAAACATTGAACTCCAATTATCAAAGATGAGATGAGTTATAGGATGTTATCAAAGACACCATTCATGAAGAAAGGAAATGGTCATGAGAAAGACAGAAGAGAAAGAAAACTAAAAGGAATATCAGAAAAAACTCTAAAAATTACAGTAGAGCATCATGAAGCCAAAACAAAGGGAAAACATGCCAAAGTAAAAAAGCTGAATGAATATTTCCAAGAGTATCTTGAGAAGAAAAAGCAAAACGTTATAATGCAATGTGCAGAGAGTTAGTCAGGGAATAAAAAAGGAAAAACTCACTCTGCATTTCCTAAACTGATAAACGAATTTAAACCCCTAGTGACAATATTGAAAGATGCTATGCACAATAAATTGAATGACCCAAAAAGTGTCAAAAGAAGATGGAGAGAATATACAGATTAATTGTACTGAATAGATTTACTGACATGGAAAAATTTCAGAATGTACCATATGAGCAGGAGCCAATAGTAATGAAGGAGGAAGTATAAGCTGCATTGAAGTCATTGGCAAAAAACAAGGCCCCAGGAATTGAAGGGATAACAATTGATTTGTTTCAACTAACAGATACAGCCCTGGATATGCTCTTCAGTCTATGTCAGGAAGTTTGGAGAGCAGCTGCCCAACCATCAGTTTTGAAAAGGTCCATATTTGTTCCCATTCCCAAGAAATGTAATCCTTCAGAGTGTGGAAAACAACAAACAATATCGTTAATATCACATGCAAGCAAAATACTGATGAAAATCATTAAAAATTGGATAGAACAGCACATAGATAGGAATTTACTAGAAGTTCAAACAGGATTTAGAAGAGGCTGTGGCACCAGGGATATCACTACTGATGTCAGATGGATCCTAGCTGAAAGTAAGTCTTTGCAAAGGCATTTGGACTATATTGTTCATAACACATTATAGCAAATATTGAGACGCATGGGAATCCCAGAGCATTTAACTGTACTCATGCAAAACCAATACCTAGACCAGGAGATTCTCGGGCAAACAGAACAAGGGAACATGACATGGCTTAAAGTTAGCAAGGAAATAGATCAGGGTTGTATTTTTCTCTCTATACCTATTTAATCTGTTGTTGTTGTTGTTATGTGCCATCGAGTCGCTTGCAACTCATAGCGACCCTATGTACAACAGCCCTAAACTCCGCTCTGTCCTGTGCCAATCGCACTGTCTCTGACACTCCCATCCCAATTATCCCAGTCACTGAATCAATCCACCTCATAGAGGGCCTTCCTCTCCTGCGCCGTCCCTCCACCCTCCCAAGCATGATGTCCCTCTACAAGGACCGGTCTCTCCTCACAACATGTCCAAAGTATGTTAGACGGAGCCTCAGAATGCTTGCCTCCAAGGAGCCACCCAGTTTAACCCTTTCCAGGACAAATCTGTTTGTTTTCCTAGCAGTCCATGGTATTCTCAATACTCTTCTCCAGCACCACAGCTCAAAGGCATCAATTCTCCTTCTATCCTCCTTGGTCATTTAATCTGAGCTGAGAAAATTATTTGAGAAGCCAGACTATATGAAAACGAATGTGGCGTCAGGCTCAGAGGGAAAATTATCAAGAACCTGTGCTATTCAGATGAAACAACCTTGCTTGCAGAAAGTAAGGACTTGAAGCACTTGTTGCAGAATATCAAATAATACAGACTTCAATATGAGTTTTATCTCAATGTCAGAAAAGCAAAGATTCTTACCACTCAACCTACAGTGAGCATAATGATAGATAGATAGAGAAAATATTTAACCTGTCAACAACTTCATCTTACTTGGATCCACAATTAACATCATTGGTACCTGCAGTTAGAAAATCAAGAAATGTATTGCACTTGGAAAGTCTGTAGTTAGGGACCTCTCCAAATTGTTGAAAAGTAAAGATGTCTGTTTGAGGACTATAATATGTCGGATCCAGGCCATAGTCTTTTTTTATAATTTGCTATACATCTGAGAGCTGGACAATGAATAAGGGTGACAGGAATTGATGTCTTCGAGCTGTGGTTCAGAGCTCTGAACATCCCATGAACTGACAAAATGAACAAACAAATATGTCTTGGAGAAGGTGCAGCCAGAAGGTTCTTTGAAGGCAAAGATGATGAGGTTTCACCTCACGTATTTCAGACATGTTGCTAGGAGGTGTTATGTCGTGGAGGGGTATGTGATGATCAGAAAGGTGGAGGGTTAGCAAAGAAGAAGACTACTCTCAACCAGGTGAATTAACCTAGTGACTGCGACAAACGGGCTCTAATGTGTCAAGAAGTGTGAAGATGGCACAGGATAGGACAGGGTGGCTATGGATTATACTCAACTGGATGGCACCTAGCAACAACAGCATTACAAAATAAGTATTGTGAATAGAATTAGAGAACACATATTGTTGATATGTGTCATGTAGCCGCTTGTGACTCACAGCGACCCTATCTAAAACAGGTCTGATTTCTGTTCTATCCTTAGCCAATCTTACTGTCTCTGACAAACCTACCTCCATTAACCCAGTCACTGAGTCAATCAATTTCATCCAATACCTTCCTTTCCTGCTCTGTTCCTTCATTGCCACACATATAATGTCCCTTTCCAATGACTGGTTTCTCCTTGCAACTTGCCCAAAGTATGTCAAACAAAACTTCAGAATCCTTGCCTCGAAGAAGCAGCCCGGTGTCACCCTCTCTAAGACTAACCTGTTGGTTCTTTTAGCAGTTCATCATATATATTCAATCCTCTTCTCCAGCACCACAGGTCAAAGGCATCAATTTTCCTTCAATCTTCTGTAATCATTGCCCCGCTTTCTGATGCATGTTGTTATTGTTGATTGCTATTGAGTCAAGCACGACTTGTAGCAGTCCTATGAACAAAAAGCCTGAAGCCTTTCTATAACTATTGTCATTTATCAAAGTTCTGATGCATAGCAAGAAGTGCATCCCAAAAAAAGCATGTGGTTCAAATCCACCAAAGCATAACTAATAAGAGATTTATTTTTTCTATTGCATTAATTCATATTTTCAAAATAGTAAATTTTATTATTATTAACTTTAATGAACATTTACAGAGACTTTGGATTTCCATTCATTCATTATTGCATGTTTCTCCCTGCTCAACCCTCCCTACCCCCATCCCCGCCAGTTCGTTCTTCTCTTTGAAAAGTAAAAAAAAAAATTATTTCATTGGTATACAATCCCCACCCTCACTCCCCAGTCCATTCCACTATGGACTGGAGCAGCCTTTTGGACTCTTGTCATGACCAGAGTACGCAATCATATGTTGTTTTTAATTTTTTAAATATACAATTATATATTAATGTATTCATTTTATCACCCCTTTATATATAGCTGTTGTTGTTGTTATGTGCCATTTAGTCGCCTACAACTCATAGAGACCCTATGTACAACAGCCCTGAAGCCTGCCATGTCCTGAACTAGTCTCACTGACTCTGACACACCTACCTTCGTTTCCATAGTTATGGTATCAATCCATCTAATCCAGGGTCTTCTTCTCCTGTGCTTCCACCCTTAGGAGTATGTCTTCCTTGTTGCTTCATAGGAATCTCTTTAAGTCTAAAAGAGTTGCTTAATCAGTAATCAACACCTTTTTATTTTTAAACAACCCATAATTTGTTATATATTTTCATCATAGAGTTTTTTACAAATTTGAATATATTTTTGCCAACACTTGAAAGTTTGGTCATTTGGTTTTTTGTTTTTTTTTAATAGTTTATATACATATTACCCACTATGTTGTATACATTGGAATTCTATACTAGTAGACCTCTGGTGGTTTAGACATAAGAAATTTCTCTGACAACTCAAAGGTATGTGGTTGGATCATCTATGAGTCAAGTATAACCATACGATACAAAACAGCAAAAGCAAATTAAAGTAGAGCTCTGATAGTCTACTGGTAAGCAGTTGTAGTGCCAACCTAACGACAATTTACCAGTGGTTCAATCTACCAGTTTTCCCCTGGAAGGTCTGTTTAAGTTTAATTACTTTAAAAAAATGTTTGTTGTTGTTAATGTCAGAACAGACCCACAGCAACCCTCCAGATAATTTGCAATGGACAAGAGAAAAAAAAGTGATCTCTTCCTATGTGATTAACAGTCTCTGAAAACCTCCTAGAAGATCAGCTATGAGTCTGTCCTGAGTCAGTGACTCGTAACAACAAAAATCACATTAAATCCCTTGCTCACCTACAATGCTGATCCTGTGTCTTATGTATTAAAAAAAAAACCCAAACAACTTAATACATAAGCAATTAAAATTATCACATTGAGAAGTTAAATTTATAAACATCTATATTTGCTTTTCTAAAAAGTATTTACTTGGCTAATAGGAAATATTAATAATCTGCCTCTCATATACTTTGGACACATGACCAGTAAAGACTAGTCATTTCAGAAGGACATCATACTTGGTAAGGTTGAGGGACAGTACAGGAGAGGAAGCCCCTGGATGAGATAGTGTGACACAGAAACTGGGGTAATGGGGTTAGGTGTGTTGGAGTTAGTAAGACTGGCTTGGGAAAGGGCAGGGTTCAGAGATATTATACATAGGGTCACTATAAGTAGCAGGCAACTGAATAGCACATAACAAAAACAGTAACAACAAAAACAACAGCAACAAGATTTCCAGAAATTTTTATTTTCTTCTATTTGGTGATGCGTTTTCTTTTTCTACAACCATTAGATGCTAAAGCAATGTTCTAATTTTAAGTTAATTTAGAGACCTATATCAATTAGAAAAAGTTGGCATAGCACAGAACATTCCAGATGTTAACTTTAAGGTCCGTAATTCAAATTCACCAAGCAATTCACTGAAAAAAATTAACAATATCATACCCCAAAACTACAGTCTTGAAAACCCAATGAGTTTGTGTATTACAATGAGTGAGTATCAACCACACAGCACTTGGTTTACTGTTTAGTTTTTGCTTTGCTCTTGCTTTCAATCAGATAAAATATTAACAAGTA
>NW_006400520.1:2087-25038 GCF_000299155.1 Elephantulus edwardii | reverse complement strand
GGGCAGGAAGGAGGTACCCTGAAACCAAACTGGAAACCCCTTCTGCCTCTTAGCTGGGGCCCCTGGGGTGGGGTGGGGGGGCTGTGGTCAAGCCTTATTCTGTATTGGGAATGGAGGGGGAGGGGGAGGTGGGAGGTCGGGAGGGTTGCTGGAGAATGTATTCAAAACAATAAAACTTTGGACCTTTTGGATGTGGAAAAAAAAAAAAGAATAGGAACATTGTTTAGCTGAAAGGGAAACCTGAGATGGGCTCAGTACCAGACGTGTAGAGTGCCAAAGGACCCCAGTCTCCTGGACTCTACCAATCTCTTACATGCCAGTTTGAAACAGTAAGTTTGTGACTGCCTCACCATACTGTCCTCTGGGCTCATCTACGTCATGAAATATTTTAGAGGAGGGTCTTCCTTATTTTCTAACATTGTGTAGCATAGCATTATGTGCTTGCATCATAGCCAAGTAGTCTGTCAGCCATTCTTGGACACTTGCATTGCTTTAATCTTTGTGCTGTTGTAAGAATGTTACAATGAACATGAAGATGCACAGAACTGTTTCATGGATCTTATTTACCCGGGATATGTATCTAGTTCTGGATCACACAGAATCTCTTTTTCTAGGTTATTAAGAAAGTGACATATCATTTTCCATACTGTTGTACCTTTTCATAACCCCATCAGCTGTATATGAGAGTTCCAGTCTCTGTACATCATAATCAAAATATGTTAGTTTTGGTTATTCCCAGGGAACCCTGATGATGTAGTTGGTAGGGAGTCACACTGTTAACCCAAAAGTGGCATCTCTCTGACAATCAGACCCATCAGCAGATCCATGGGAGAAAGACGAGTCATCTCCTCCCATGCTACATACAGCCTCTGAAATCACACTGGAGGGTCGGCTGTCAGTGGTGGCAACTCAACAGTAACGAAAGATTATTCCCAAACTAAGCTATCACATGGTTTTAATCCATACCTCTTTAATAACTAGACATTTTGTTTTATAACATTAATTAAAAATTATTAACCGATTCATTACAATATCTACCCAAACCATACTGGATATTGCCTTTCCCTGCCCACAACTTATCTATTCAATTTCGTTCCCTTTCCTCCCATTTCTCTTCCCTCAATTCTCCTAGATTTATCCTGTGTATAACACTTCTCTTAACTTTTGTATTATTAACCTTTGACCATTCTCCTTTTGTGATGGATTTATGTAATTCAGCATTATTTATTCTAGATTCATGAACTTTGTGCAGTATTTCAAAAATTCTTAATCGTTTTAAAGTGATGTGTACTATTCCAGTGTGCTAATATACTACAGTTTCTTAAACTGTTCACCCACTGATGGTCACTTGAGTTGTTTCCAACTCCTTGCTGTAATAATGCTGTGATAAACATGGGTGTAGTGCTGACCATTTATGTTGCAGCTTCTGTTTCATTGAGATATATACTTGGCAGGAGGATTGCCAGATCAAGTGGTTCTATTCTCAGCTTTGAAGGAAGCCTCGGACTTCTTTCCATAGCAGTTTTTAAGCCAGATGTTCCTCAGTTTTTCTCCCTTGTTCTTCCTGTTATAGATTTCTGTTTTCATAATCTGTGGTCATAGAAAATGCTTTGTATTATTATGGTGTTTTGCATGTAGGGGCTTGCTTGTCGTCTAGAATACAGTCCACTCTGGGTCGTACACACTGGGAAAGAACCCACCTGAGTTTTTAGACCCAGCAGTTCCAGCCTTACAATGTTATGACAGTCCCAGCCACAAGCTGTAGAGGACTTTCCCCCAACTTCTCTAAATTAAGACAGTTTATAAATGTCACTGCCAGTCAAGCTCAGTGTTCAGCCTAGAGCTCCTAATTTTAGTCAGCCTGTGTACCCTAAGTCCCCTAGCTTTCATTATGCACCCCCAGGTGGCTTGATAGAGTATTTCCGTTTGTTCAAGCTGTTATAGGAACTGGGCACGTTATTCAGCCACAATCATAAAGAATTAAATCAAGAGAAAAAAATTATGTCTTTCAAAAACAGTGAAAGAAATTACAGGCTAGAGATTAGGTTTCAACCAGTGTGTTGCATGATCCCACTGTCTCCAGCACCACAGGAGGAATTTATACAAGCCAAAACACCAATAGTGCTGAGGTAGAGAAGCCATGAACTAGGGAAACAGTGAGGTGTATCTTCTGGCATACTGTCTCAATAGGACTCCCTGAGTTCCACCATAAAGGTCAGAAAAGCAAGGCCTCCTCTAAATTGTATATTTCTGTCAGAAACACATGACCATACACACAGATAACCATGGACTGCCAAGAAAACAAATAGGTCTGTCTGGGAGAGGGTAAAACCAAGTCTCTCCTTGAAGGCTAGGATTTTGAAGCTCTGCCTTACTTACTTTGGACAAGTGTCCAGGAGAAATCGGTCCTTGGAGAAGGACATCATGATCGGAAGGGTGGACGGACAGTGCAGGGACCCTGGATGAGATGGATTGATACAGTAACTGAGACAATGGGGGTTGGTGTGTCGGAATTAGTGAGACTGGCTCAGGACAGAGCACGGTTCAGAGTTGCTGGACATAGGGTTGCTATACATCACAGGTGACTCCACGGCACATAACAACAATAACATACTATGACAGGTTTAGAAGCAGGAGTGGCATCCACTTCCTAAATAACATGCCTCCAGAAACTCTATGAACTTTGTTAAATGTCGATAGTCGTGCTCGCTTCGGCAGCACATATACTAAAATTGGAATGATATAGAGAAGATTAGCATGGCCCCTGCGCAAGGATGACACGCAAATTCGTGAAGCGTTCCATATTTAAAAAAAAATGTCGATAGTCGTAGAGGGGCTTCAGGCCTTTTGTTCATAGGGTCGCTATGAGTTGTGCTCGACTCGAAAGCAATCAACAACCACCACCACGACCATATCCTCAGCATACATACTTATATGGGAAACAAATAACCATACACGCAGCAAACTACTAGAGACATAGGTATTCTTTAGAAGAGAGGACTTTGTCTCTCCTACTTTGGACATATTGTCAGGACAGACCAGCCCCTCAAGAAGGACATCATGCTTGATAGAGTACAGGGTCAGTGAAAAAGATGAGACCCTCAAGACTGATACACTGACTGCAACAATGGGTCAAACAGCAACGACTGTGGAAATGGTACAGGGCTGGGCAGTGTTCCTCCTGTTCGACGCAGGGCCTTTGTGAGTTAGAACTGACTCAATGTCATCTGATAACAGCAACAACGTCTGTTACTCAACCAAAACAGGCTCTTCTCACAGTGCTAGTTCAGCATCTTATAAGGAAAAGAACTTCCTCCTCATCTCATTTCTCATGTGACACCCGCCAGTGAATTTTGTCCTCTTACTTTTGACCTTCTTCCTATTCTGGTCCCAGCTGGTATTAACTCTCGGGACTAGCTTTCAGGTCTGTCTTGGACAGCAGGAGGGGCAAGGATGTTACTCACCACACAGCCATGTGGCTGTAAAGGAGAATGTTTCACGTCAAGTTCAAGGAACATGTGTGCACAAATTAACCAGAATTTATAACAGTTCACAATAGTATGGACTCAGGGCAGCTCTCAGCCAAAGGGACAGAAACCAAATCCACAGGCAGGACCTTCCTTCTCTTCCATGGGTGACTGTTCCTCCAGGTCACTGCTGTCCCAAACCATTGTTTAATAACAATTTACATATTCCCACTCAGTTTGACCTTGTAGGACAGAGGGGCACTGTCTCATAGAACTTCTAAGGCTGTCACCTTTTCAGAAGCAAACTGCCACACTGTCCTCTCATGAACTGCTGATTCTTCAGTTTACTGTTGAGTGCTTACTGAGTGTGCTACCAGGCTGTTAGGTTTCATCAAGCTGGTTCCAGCCAGAGTGACCCACAACACAACAGAACAAGGCACTTCTGCCCTGCATCACCCTCACAACTACTGCTGTTGAGGTCATGGTTACAACCACCGGGCCCACCCATTCCTTTGAAGGGACGTTTTTATCACTGACCCTCTCTACTTCACAAAATGTGATGCCTTTTCCAGGTCTCAGTCTCTCTCAATAACATGTCCAAGGTGCATTCAGTGAAGTCTCGCCATCCTTGCTTCTAAGGAACATTCTGAGTATCCTTCCAAGATTTGCCTCTTTTTCTGGCATTCTGCAAGTACATGTTTTTCACAAACACTGATTCAAATACATCCATTCTCCTTCAGTCTACCTTATTCATATTTAAAAAAAAAGGCAAGGGCCACTTGGAGACAGCCAAGTACTGACTTCACAGCATCAGTAACACAAAAACCAATCCCTATGAGGCTAGACACATACCTCACATTTTCATAACTCTTTCTACTTATCTCAACACCAATCTTAATGTTTTCCTAGGTCCAAAATCTGATGCAAAAGCTCACAGACCACACAGAACCATGTAAGAGAAGTCAAAAGGTTATAATCCACATTTATAACAAAATACAATCAGGATAGCTTCTGAAATGTGCACACAGGCACCTTAACCTTGAGCCTTTCAGCTTTAAGCCAGTGTTACAGAGTTCTCAGTCCTATGAATTATGGTTTCCTACTCATGGTTGTCCAGCAAACTTGGGCGAAGGCTCTTAGCTCTGGTCCCAATGCCGTATCAGTCCCAAGGTCGCATTTCATGTCAGGTCTCTAGGTCAGCTCTTTTCCTGGTGGTGAGGTTTCTTTGCCAGTAGCAAGGAGGCCTCTCCTCCTCCTTCTGAGTTGCTTGATCTAATATCAAGATTATCCAGTCCTCTTGTGGAGTGGTAGATAGCCAATCCTCTTGTGGATAGGCTAACACACCTTATTTGCATGTTCCCACTCATTTACATGGCAAAGTCAAACAATGTTTAGGAAAGCCTTATTGAAGATAAACTCTACATTCATTGTCCAGCTTTCACATACATATGAGAGGATTCAAATTATCATGACCTGACTCAAATGCATCTTACTCTTCAAATTAACATCTTTGCTTTTCAATACCCTAAAGAGGATTGTTTGTGGGGTTTTACAACAGATTTATCTAATACAGTACTTCGCTTGATTTCTTTTTTTTTTTAATTTAGGTTGTTTATTTTTCATTTCAATGAACATCTACAGAAATTTTGGGATTCCATTCATTCATTGTTGCACCCTTCTCCCCGCACAAACCCCTCCCCCTCCCCCCCCCCATTTGCTCCTCTCCTTGAAAAGCAAAAGAAAAACTCTTTGACTGCTACTTCCTTGGAGTTGATTGTGGATCCAAGTAAAATTAAATCTTTGGCAAGTTAATTCCCTCCCCCCATTTATCACAATGTTGATTACTGATTCAGTTGTGAGGACTTTTTTTCTTTTCTTGATATTGAAGTGTAATCCACACTAATGGCTTTGGTATCTGCTCTTCCTCGGTAAATAATTCAAATCCTCTTCACCTTCAACAAGCAAGGTTTTGACAATTGCATATTATGAATTGCTAACAAGTCTTTTCTACAATACTGAGGCTGTAGGCTTTTTCATGTAGTCCCGCTTCTGGAATTATTCACCATCAGATAGATTTAATAGGTATGTATGGTGAAAGGATACAGCTTTGAAGCACACCGACACGCCTTACCTCAATTAAACTGGAAAGAATCCTCTTGTCTTATTGGAATGACTGCTTTTAATCTATGCGTAAGTTTCAGATGGGGACACTGAAGTGCTCTGGAATTCTCATTTCTTGCATTGTTATCCACAGTTTGTTATGATCCACAGTCAAATGCCTGAGTGCTGGCACTAAACATAGGTACACATCTTTTTGGTAATTCAAGAAAATTTCCCAAAAGTGAAGAATGTGAATTACTAGAGCCAAAAGCATAGCAAGTAATTGCAGATACCATGGCCTGAATCAGGTGCACCTTAGTCTCTAGACTGACACCATTGCTCTTCAGCACTCTGGAGAGGTCCCTGACAGCAAATTTTCCTAATGGAATTTTCTTTTTATTTCCTGACTGCTGGTGGTGCCAAGAGTGTTGCTTGTGGAACCAAGCAAGCTGAAATTGTTAAGAACCTCAATCTCTTCTCCATATTTCACCGTGTTGCCAATTGGCCCAGTGGTAAGAATCTTTACAAACCAATGTCTTTGAGATGTGGTGCTTGGAAAGAGTATTGAATATAACATGGACTGCCAAGAGAACTAAAAGGTCTGTCCTGGACAGGGTGAAATCCAGCTGCTCCTTGGAGGTAAAACTTTTCACACTCTATCTCACATAGTTTGGGCATGTTGCCAGGAGGTACCAGTTCTTGGAGAAGGACATCATGCTTAGGAGGGTAGAGGGACAGCACAGGAGAGGAAGATCCTGGATGAAATGGATTGACTCAGTAAGTAGGATAATGTGGGTAAGTGTGTCAGAGGCAGTGAGATTGGCTCAGGATAGAACAGGGTTCAGAGCTATTGTACACAGATAGGGTCACTGTGAGTGTTGAAGACTCAATGTCACATAACAACAACAACCAGATCCAAAAGACCCTCTGACTGCCCAACAGTGGATGGAATTCACATAATAAAATTTCATAAAACTCAACTTGTGACCACTGAGTCAGAACCAGCTGGTTCCTAACCCTCTCTTGGGTTTTCAAGGCTGCAAGATGTGTGAGAAGAGATTGCCCCTCTCTCTCCTGAGGGGATTTGAACCAACAGAGAAGTGTAGACTTCATTCGCATTCTAGAGACTAGGCCAACAGAACTCCCTTTCAGAACACTGAAGACAAAAACCTTTACAACTGTCTAGGAAGTGGTTTACCAAGAAACAGACTCCAGAAGGACTTCATGACTCAGCTGCAGAAGCTAGCTTCATTCTGACAGAAAAAGAATCCATTTTAAAAACCCATGAGCCCTCAAACTACCAGTTAGAGCAGAAAAAGACATTTCAGACAGTGGTTTAACTCCTGTGTTCCTTTTTTCAGAAAGCTACTGGGTATTGGTGTATTGGCATGGGCCAGGGATGTGTCCTATCTCATACCTTTTCAATCTATATGGTGTTGATTGCTGTCGACTCATAGCGACTCTATGAACAAAAGACCTAATTCCTTTCCAGAACTATTGTCATTTATTCAAGTTCATAGAGTTTTCAGAGGCATGTGGTTTAGGAAGTGGATGCCACTCCTGCTTCCAAACCTGTATAGAACTGATTATCTGGGAGGGTGGGCTCTATAAGGAGGAGTGTGGCATCAGCATTGGAAGAAGACTCATCAACAACCTGTGTTACGCAGATGACATAACCCTGCTTGCTGAAACAAGAGCTTACTGCAGAAGGTCAGTATGGATTGAAGCTCAACATCAGGAAAACAAAGATTCTCACCACTGCGCCAACTGACAGCATCATGATAGTTGATGAAGAGATTGAGATTGTTAGCTGCTTTAGTTTGCTTGGCTCCACAATCAGCACTCTTGGTACCAGCAGCCAGGAAATCAAGAGGCAAATTTGATTGGCAAAGTCTGCTGTCAGGGACCATTCCAGAGTACTGAAGAGCAATGATGTCAGTCTGGGGACCAAGGTATCCCATAGTCTTCACAATTGTTTGCTATGTGTCAGAAAGCTGGACAATGACTAGGGATGATAGAAGAGAATTGATGCCTTTGAGCCGTGGTGCTGGAGAAGAGTGTTGAATATACCATGGACTGCTAGGTGAACAAACAGGTTCATCCTGGAAAGGGTGAAACCAGGCTGCTCCTTGAAGCCAAGGATTATGAAGTTTCATCTGACATACTTTGGACATGTTGCAAGAAGGGACTGGTCCTTGGATAGGGACATCATGCTTGGAAGGGTGGAGGGACAGAAAAGAGAGGAAGATCCTGAATGAGATGGATTGATTCAGTGATTGGAGTAATGAGGGTAGGTGTGTCAGAGACAGTTAAGGCTGGCACAGGATGGAGCAGGCTTCAGGGCTATTGTATGTAGGGTTGTATAAGCAAGTGACTTGACGGCACTTAACAACAACAACAGCTGGGAAATGGACTCCACCAAAACAAAGAAGGAAGCCAGGAAAGTGGAGGATGTGTGCTCGCTTCGGCAGCACATAAACTAAAATCGGAACGATGCAGGAAAGATTAGCACGACCCTGCACAGGATGGCAAGCAAAGTCGTGAAGCATTCCATATTTTTCAATGCTTTCAACATAAAATAAAATTTCAGTTATGATAATGTGAAGGGGGAAAATAAAATGGAGGATGAGAGAGCAGGAAATAAGATTCCCAACGTAGAGATTTCTGTCGATGTGAGGTTCTGACTCCCACCAACATTATGTCCAACAAAGCATGACATAGTCCTGCAGCAGCCTCACAACTGTGGAATCCATCGTAGTGGAGGGAGTTCCCAGAGCAAGAACGGGCACTCGGCACAGATGGCAGGCAGTCAGGTTGCAACGGCTGGAGAGACCTCAGAATGATACTTTCAGAAACAGGGAATGGAGGCTGCCCATGTCAGGAAAAGTGATTCAAACCAATCAAGCGTGAGGCTGACAACAACCACGCCAACAACAATGGCGGTATTGAGTTAGAGGACGTTTGACATACAAAGAATGTACTGCGAGCTGGAATTCCAAGTATGCTCCAAGTACGGGAAGGATCGGAGGAGGAAGTGCAAGCCTTGAGCCTCTCAGCTGGTGTGTGGAAGCTGGTCCTGAAATTCACAGCAGCTACTGCAGAGCCCTTGTCGTGCTCCAGGGCGGTGGTCTCCGGTCTCTGCTGCATAGTATTCGCCTGGCACTGTGGGGTGGTGTCTGAGGATGTGGATTTCTCACAAGTTTCCAGCAGATGCTGATGCTGTTAGTGCAGGGATCCAGTTGGTGAGTCTGCTCATCTTGCAAGAAAGGAGCCCAGGTGGTACAGTGGTAAAGCTCTGGGCTGCTAAGTGCAAGCTTGGTGGTTCCAGCCCACCACCCATTCGCGAGATGACGCAGGCTGCTTGCATGAAGGTCACAGCTGTGGGAGCCTGGGGAGCAGTCCTTCCCCGTCTGTCCTACCAAGTCTGGGAGACTGACCCCTCAGTGCCAGCAGGGTCCTTCCAAGGACCAGATTTGAATTATGGTAGAGACTGCAGTTCCTCACTCACCTCCCACCCCCAATATTTTGTCCTCTTTGTCTAGCAATTGAGCTAATTCATTTAAAGAAGGGGAGAAACCTCAAAAAAGTCATTTTAGGTGAAAAAGAGAGACTATGAACTACTTCTGTGTTTGTTTTCTAAGAACTGGCCTAGCTTTGAAACTGCTGGCTTTCAAACACAATAGTCTGTGTATTCGCGGTGTGGTTTGCACCTGCCTTTCCTGGTGCGAAGAGAAAGCTCTCCAAGTGGAACTGTGACTTCTCTCTGCAGCCTGATCTGAAAATGCACATTTTTTAAGCAACTACTGAGCTCTTCTTGCCTTTGTAGCCATGTTGTTGTTATTGTTATGTGCTGTCAAGTAGGAAGTGACTCACAGCTGACCCTCCAGCTGGCTTTCGGAGACAGTAAGTCACCCAGGAGGAGACTGCTCATCTTTCTCCCATGGAGCAACTGGTGGATTTGAACCACATGCCTTTGGGTGAATAGCGCAGCTCCTTCCCATCGGCCACCGGGGCTCTCTTGTAATATAGAGAACTGTTATTTTTAAAGGGAAGAATAGAGCAGTATTAAAGAACCCAGTCTAAATGAGGAAAAGGTCAACAGATGTAAAAACAATCTCGAGTCCTAGAGACATCTGTGCTGACATAAACTTGGTCCAAACTTCCCCCTGTACCGCCTGCTTGATCCCACGGCTGGTGAAGGGAATCAAGCCAGGAGAAACATCCCCTGGTCTGTGGTTCTCCTTTCCTTACCCTGTGGTAAGTTCTGGAAAGCTTCTGATGCAACCTAGGGCTTGGGTGGGGCGGGGAGGGAAACAGTGGAAGGAGTTTAACAGAGAAAGTAAAGATGAAAGAGGAGAATGTGGGGTAAGGCGGCTGGCTAGATGGGGAAACAGGCGTCTGTATTACCTAGTGCAGCTAGAGCAGAAAGCCTAGTGGCAGGGAGGAAAATGCAACGATGAATGAATGGAAATGCTAAGTCTCTGTACACCTTCATTAAAATTAATAAAATTTAAAAAATCAGGGGTTGGGGGGAAGAGACTGGCGGTGTAGTGTGTTACATGCTGGGCTGGCAACTGAAAGGTCTGCAGTTCAAATCCACCAACCACTCCATGGAGGAGAAAGCAGCTGGTTACCATTAAGATTTACTGGATGCTGTGAGTCAGAATTGATTTGATGGCTGTGGGTGGACCATGACAGGGACACCACAAGTATCTGGCTTAACAAAAAAAGTACTCACTCGTGTTTTAGGAGACTTGAGGCCCAAGGTCAGAGTGTGGCTCTGGGGGAGGCCTTCTCTGTCTCCTGGTGCTATGAGGTTAGCTGCACAGGAACTGCGGGTCCCCGGGACATGCTCAGTGAAGCTCCACAGCTGACCAGGACCTTCCACACCAACTCAGCGTCGCAGTGCATGCCCTTCACTTACCAGAGCAAAGCACACATATACCATGGAGCCACCATTACTGGGACCTTGTGTTAGACAGGGACCAAATAGCTTCTCTTTGCACTTCCAAGATCCCCCTCCAAATTTCCCTCCAGACTACCTGCCTCTGGAAATGCTATGAACCTGGAGAAAGGACGAAAGTTATACAGGAGGTGTCCAGGACTTTCGTTCATAGGGTCGCTATGAGTCGCCCACGACTCAACAGCACTTAATAACACCAACAGCAGCATATAGAGAGAGACAGCAGTTGGCCTAGCAGACAGAAAGCCATGTTCCCAACGCAAAGGTGGGTGACTCCACTCCACGGCCCTCGGGCCTGCCTTCAATTGCTTTTGGTGAAACATTCTTCTAGGTCGTGTAATCGCGGTATGTCCACAGCAGTAACTCGTGGTTGCTATGAAGCCAAACACTGTGACACAGATGAGTCAAATGCGAGAATGGTTACCCATGGGGGACAGTGTTTGGTGGATCTCCCCGATTAAAATAAGCTTGGAAGCAGGAGTGGCAGCCACTTCCATAATAGCTTGCCTCCGGAAACCCTATGAACCTGGAGAGAGGACCAAAGTTATACAAGTGTCCAGGTCTTTCATTCATAGAGTCGCTATGAGTCACCTACGACTCGACAGCACTTAGCAACAACAGCTGATGAGTGGTTTTTATTTTACTAAGCATTAGTGAAAAGACTAGGCTAAATAAAATACAAATCACGTGAATTCCTATAATCCCTTTAAAAAGATTTCCATTCTTTCCATCCTATGCTTTCCTGATAGCAGCCACTCATTCCTGCCATCTACTGCCGCCCCCGCCTTATCTGCCCTCAGCTTAGCCGACCACTGTCTTCCCTAACACAGTCTCTCGGAATACTGTCAGCTCGCACCCTCCACCTTCGTGCTCTGGCGAACAAGACACCACCAGTGGCTCAGGGTGTGTCCCTGGAGGGCCCTGATCCAGTCAGCCCTGTTTGACGTCATAATCAGCTAGGACATCTGGCCAGCCATTGCAGAGCCTCTGTCTCCTGGAGTGTCCCATCCCCTGGGAAGACGCCTAGAATTCAGGAAGTGTTTAGGGTCGATGAAGGAAGGATAGGCAGAGCTCAGACCAGGATAGCTAACTCTCTTTTCTGTCCCTCACTCCTCGTCACCACATCCAAACAGAAGATGAAAGTTACCTCTTTGCCCTATTGGGGTCTGGCCCATGCCAGGCTGTGCACAGAACACCCTTGGTCTCCTCTTGACCTGTACTTGAGGGGTTGTGTTTTATTTCCTTCTCAACAGGGTCCAGGGCAGGGAGGACCATCTTACATCTGTCAGCTAAAAGCGTGGAGGGAAACGTGCCTCCACTGCATGTGCTCCTCCTGGGCTTCGCTTGGTGCTCTCCAGGCACTGCCCCAAGGCTCGTGGGCAGTACTGTTTGGCTCACGCGGTGAGTGGCTTTGGGTCCGTTTCCTCTGCTCTGAATGCTTTGTGCCTGATTTGCAATCATCATGGACTTACTGGCAGTTGTTCCTTTGGTGACTTTTCTTGCTGGTGTCCCCTCCACTGTGTGCAGCCCACCAGCCTCACTCCATGGAGGGTCTCGAGTTGGTTCTATGGCATCAGAGCTTCTCAATGCCATTTAATACTCAAATTCATTGCCATCAAGTCAGAACTGACGCCGGGCTGACCCTCTGTGGGGGTTCGAAGGCTGTAAATCACAGTGGAGGGTATTACTATCCTCCTTCCAAGGAGCTGCTGCTTGCCAAGTCAGAGAGGCGTGGCCTCTACATTAGCAGGGCACCCCCTCTGGTCTACCTGAACCCCCATCTCCACAGAAGGCGAGAGCCTGGCAGACACTGCAGAGGGTTTTCACATACATATTTCTTCCATTCTAACCACGAGGTCTGTGGAGCCCCTGAAGGCCCCTCATCTGTGGTGAAAGGACTCTCAGGTTGAGTTGCTCAAGCCGCAAACAGAAACCAAGGTGATGGCCTGGAGCGTGTGGCTGGGTGATGGCGCCTGGACCTTCCTCAGGGTTTGCAGTGGGGCATCAGGCTGGTCTCGGCTTTGTAACCCCTCCCCCTCTGCGTGGCCTCCAGGCTGCAGCAATTCACCACCATCACCACAAACGTGAAGGCCTGCAAACAATGTACCCAGACAGCGTGGGTCTCTCCGGACGATGCCCAGCTCACTCAGATTTCCCAATTTACACCTTTAACATTTATGAGTAGGCATAATGACCTCCCCACTGACTGTGCTGGAGTATTCGCCTTGGAACCTTCTGGTGAGTCATTCCCTCTGCTCATCGGTCAAGTTAGCTAAGATTTCTCTCCTTTTACTGGACAGTCAGCTGTCAGGGACCTCTCCAGAGTACTGAAGAGCAACGACGTCAGGCTGGAGACTAAGGTGTACCTGATCCAGGCTATAGTCTTTGCAGTTCCATGCTATGCATTAAAGGGCTGGACAGTGACTAAGGGATGATAGAAAGAGAATTGATGCCTTTGAGCTGTGGTGCTGGAGAAGAGTGTTGAATCACCATGCTAGGAAAACAAACAAGTTTGTCCTGGAGAGGGTGAAGCCAGGATGCTCCTTGGAGCCAAGGATTCTGAAGCTTTATCTGACATAGTTTGGGCATGTTGCAAGGAGGGACCAGTCCTTGGAGAGGGATATCATATTTGGAAGAGTGGAGGGACAGTGCAGGAGAGGAAGATCCTGGAGGAGACGGATCGAATCAGTGATTGAGGTAGTGGAAATAGGTGTGTCAGAGACAGTGAGGTTAGCACAGGATAGAAGAGCAGGGTTTAGGGCTCTTGTACACAGGGTCGCTATGAGTCGCAAGGGGCTCGATGGTACATGACAACAACAACAACCACCCTCCCAACACCCTCCATTTTTCATGTTATTTGAGTCTATTCTTTTAGTTCTGGTTTCATTTTTAAGAACTAAAACTAGTTTTAGATTTTCTAATGTGTATTGTTGATTTCTTCTTTCTTACTATTTTTAAAAAAATTATGTTTTGAGTGAAAATGTGCAGAGTAACTAGTTTTCCAGCCAATCATCCACAGACTTCGTTTTACCGTGTGCATTGCCTTGGGCCTTTCCCTCCACGTCCCCGGGGTTCCACATCCACCCATGACTCACCTGTGATGACTCCGTCATGGAGAGCACGGACTGACAAGATAGTGAGGATGACACAGGACCAGGCGGGACGACGTTCTCTCGTACATGCTGTCGCTGAGTCACGAAGTACCCGACGGTGCCTACCCACAGCGAGATCACCGGGCTTCCAGCGTCCAGGGGCCCCTGTGAGTGCTGTTGGGGTGCCTCCTGGGCAGCCACAGGGATCAGCTGGAAGTAGCTCATCATCCTGGGGCAGTAGGTGGTGGCCTGGCGGACAGAGAGTTGTGCTACCAACCCAAAGGCTTGGCGGTTCAAGTCCACCAGCTGCAAGCAGACTAGAAATATCTGTGAGGTCCTCTTGCAAATTCACAGTGGCTATGCCTAAATGCTGTGTTGTTGGGGCGTCAAGTTGATTGTGACTCATTGTGAGCCCCTGTGGCATAGGAGAACTGCCCCAGAGGACTTCCCAGGATGTAATCAGGCCAATCCCCTCCCGTGAGAATAATGGTACCACAGACCCAACTGGAGGTAAGCTGTGAGCTGGTTCCACTTCCACGGCAATGAGGGAGGGTTTTAATCTTTGCAGGAACAAGTGGCAGAACTTCCTCCCACAGGTCGGTTTGAACTCCCAACCATTCGGTTTGTAGGTTAAGTGCAGAACCACTGTGCCACCAGGCCTCCTTCTATCTGAAACAGGAGAGTCGGTTCTTGAGACTTTTGACCGTATTTCTCTGCACTGAAGCCATCATCATCTTTGTACTCGGGGGAGCTCTGTGCTGGAAAATGCTGCCCACACTCCGCCTATGATCCTTGATTGTCCCTAAACCTGAGGTTTAGGGACCAAGCAGGCAATGACCTTGTCCTTGTTTGACATCTGCACCACCCAGGGACAGCTCAAACTGAGACTCAGGCTCGTGGCCACTCTGGCGGTTTCCGGGCTGGAAATCACGTGGAAGATTTCCCATTTTCCCCATGGCGTCTGGTGAATTCAAATGGCTGGGAGTCAGCCTGGGGGTTGGTGGTGAAAGAAGCATTTACAAAACTCACAGTGACCCTGTGGGACAGAGCAGGCCGTCCACAGGCCCCCATGCTGTCAGCTTTGCAGGAGCAGGGGACTCATCTGGCCCCCACAGGGTGGCTTCTAGCCACTGGCCTTTCCGACACTTGATGGACTGGCGTCAAGCGTAAGGACCCACCACCACCTCTCAAAGAAACCAACCCACCGCCACTGAGTCAGTCCAACTGGCGGCAGGCCTGCAGGATGGAGCAGGACTCCAGAGGGATCCAAGCGTCCCCACAATAAAGGTTTGGTGTGTTGTTTTGTTTTTTATTTGAGTGAAAGGTTGCAGACCATATTATGGTCCATTCAATCATTCACAGACGTTTTCTTTATAGCATTCATCACGATTGATTGAATTGTCCAGCGGAACTCTCAGGGAGCTCGGTGGTGCAGTGCTAGGGAGCAGTGCTGCCAATCCAAACGCCACCCCCTCTGGCGGTTCATGTCCCCCCAGTGGTTCCACAGGAGAAGGAGGCGCTGTCTCCTCCTGTGCGACCTACAGCGTCCTGGAAACCCCCGCAGGGTCAGCGGTGGGTCAGCTCCAAGTCGACAGCGGTGCGTGCTGAGCTTTCTGAGTCTGGGCTGTCAAGCCTGTGCCCGTTCTTCTGCAGAGGGTCAAGTGCATGTGAGCCATGGCCCTTCCGGTCAACAGCTTAATGCTTAGACACTGCGCCACCAGGGTACCTTCTGACGAGGGAGAGAGGTGTGGGCATTAGATCCCACCTTGTAAGACAAAAAGAGGCAGAAGCAAGGCTTTGAAAGCTTCAGCATTGGGCCAGCCCCCTGTTGGGTCTCAGGCCTCGGTCTCCTTGGGCCCCTGGGTGTCTCGGACCAGGAGGCCCAGCATCCCACGGTCACTCAGGCACAGTGACAGATGCAGATGGCAGAAGTGGGCTGTGCTGAGGGGACAGGGGCTCCTTCTGGAGGCAAGTTCTATGTGTCATCCTCCTGTCACCCCCACCCCCCAGGACACACACAAGCAGCATGTTGACATCCACGCAGCCCCTCACCCGACCTCCCAGCCTGGTGGCCCCTCAGAGCCTCCCTGTGACCTTTCAAGGAGCCCTTGTCCTCTGAGAGGTGGCTCCGGCAAGCTCCCTCCCACACAAGGCGTCAAAGGCCACCGCGACCCTGAGGGCCCTTCACTGGGTGTCAGAGACAGCAACACAGCCATTCATCAGTGCTAGATGGAGAACAGCCTCCTTCTCCACTTGCTACACACGTCCACGACTTACTTTTCCCACTCTTCAGGGGCTGGGCTTTCTCATCTTTGCTTCCTGCCTTTCTGCTCTCCCCAAAGGCCTTGTCAGGGGCCCCTGCATGATTTGTGATCTGCGAGCTCTGTTTTAGCAGCTGCAGCTCCAAGCTGCTCCTCTCCTGCTCAGTAGAATGGAGCTTGCTGGGCACGAGGCTTCTGTCACAGGCGCAAAAGGACCAGCAGACACAGTGAGCATTTCCTCTGCAGAGTGTGATACCCCAGTGCAGAGTGGGCATCCCCACGGAGATAGCTGTCAGGGTTTCGGGTCCCAAGACACTCGGGACCTCGGCTTTACTCCTCACTCGGGCGGGCAGAGCAGGTGCTGAATACACACCTCTCCCTCCACAACACAGGTTTGACTTCATTTTACCAGGAGCCTTGGCAGGACTGTGGGCCCAAGTAGAACGATGTCCTTGACAACGTCAGTCTTTTCTCCATTTTTCACAATGCTGTTTGCTGGTCCAGTTGCAAGGCTTTTTGCTTTCTTGATGGTGAGGTGTAATCCATACTGAAGGCTGTAGTCTTTGAGTTACACACACGGAAGCAGCAGTCAAAAAGTCAGACGATGACTTCACTGCATTGAGCAGATCTGCTGCTAAAGGCCTCTTTAAAGTGCTAAAGAGCAAGGAAGTCACCTTGAACACTAAGGTGTGCATGACCTGTTGCTTCAGATGCATGGACAAATCGAACAATGAGTAAAGAAGACCAAAAAACAATCGATGCCTTTGAATTGTGGTGAAGGCAGAGTATTAGCTGGACCAGAGACTGCCAAAGAGCAAACGTATGTTTTGGAAGAGGAGCAGCCAGCGTGCTCTTAGGAACGAGGATTCTGGGTCTTTCCCTCCCACCCTTCAGCCATGCATTCAGAGAGCTGGTCCACTGTGCTTGAATGGACAGAGGGTCAACCAACACCAAAGACCTTCTGTAAAATGGGCTGACAGCGTGACAGTAACAATGGGCTTCATCACAGCGAGATGGTGAGAATGGGGCAGAATGGGGCAAGGTTCGTCCAGCTGGCCATGAGGTGACCCTCAGCCACAACAATAATGGCAGGTGGGCCTGTCCCAGCTTCCCCCACCCTCTGCACCTGGCTCTCAGAGCCCTGGGTCCAGTCAACACCACAGTTCCCTCTTTGTCCTCTGACAAAATTCTCACTCATGTCACAAAGGTGATGCCTGTTAAGTCTAAGAGGCAAATGAATCTGACAAATGCCTACACTTGAGTCAGGGTGTTGTAGGAGACTGGCCCATGCCCCCATCCTAATCCAGGAGCCCAAGAATGTGACTGTCACAGACAGAATTGCAGCACCCCAAAATATGTGTGGAAAGGGCCCCTTGTCTAGGGAGTGATTCCTGGTATAATGTCATTGACCTATGTGTTGCTAATGAGTGAGGATTAGAGGTAGTTATGGAATGATGTCATCACCCCATCATGTGGTCTAAGATACAGTCAGCCAATCAAATGTAAGTGGATTAGCATGTGAGGCAGAACCCTCAACTGAGTCACAGCCCTGATCTGAAGCAAGGAGAGTGTCTTTGGGGAAATGTCTTTACAAATTGAAGAGACTGTGAAGAGTGATCCATGTTAGGGACCTTTAAGTGGAGGAACCTGGCTGGTCCAGCATTCCTGTCTGTAAGAGAGACTGAAGCAGCTTTGACAGAGAAGATGAAGTGGTCGTGTGGTCGGGGAGGCAGATGCTATGCGGCTGCAGTCACAAGCCAAGGAAAGTCTGAGCTTCCGGACTCAAAGAAGCTGGAAGAGGCTCCCCCTTTGAGCTTCCAGGAGCAGACTCTCCCAGTGCACACATGGCTTCCCTAACACCTTGACTTCACACAGTAAGATTAAGTTAGCACATCCATCCTCCAAAAATACAAGAGGATGTATCTGTTGCTTTAAGCCACAACTTGGAGATAACTGGTCACAGCAACCATAGGAAACAATTACAGGTGGACTTGAGAGGCTTGTTAAAATCAGGAGCAGTGTGCACCAGGGTGTTAGCTTTTCACCGTACTCATTCAGTCTCAATGCTGAGCAAAGAATCGAGGGGTTAGGCTTTGTGAACAAGGAGGCGTCAGGATTGGAGGAAGACTCACTAACAACCTGCAAAATGTAGCAGACAGCCTTGCTCTGTGCTCTGGAGATGCCCGTGCTGTCTGGAGTTGACTGGAAGTTGGAGGAGGGGGTGAGGTCGGGGAGCAGGACTCTTACCCATTCCCAGGACACTTGGCCTGTCTGCTGGTATGAAGTTGGCCTTCTGTCTCTAGAAAGATCCACACTAACGTTCCTTTAAATGGACTACATTGTTGTTGATTGCCTTCAAGTGGAGCAAGACTCATAGCAACCCTATGAACAAAAAGCTTGAAGCCCCTCTACAACTGTGGACATTTATCAACGTTCATAGAGTTTCCAGAGTCGTGTTATTTAGGAAGTTGATGCCACTCCTGTTTCCAATTAAATGGATTAGCCAGTTTGAAACACTTGGCCTGTTTGCTGGTATGAAATTGGCCTTCTGTCTCTAGAATGATTCATACTAACGTTCCTTTAAATGGATTAGCCAGTTTGAAACACTTGGCCTGTTTGCTGGTATGAAGTTGGCCTTCTGTCTCTAGAAAGATCCACACTAACGTTCCTTTAAACGGATTAGCCAGTTTGAAAGACGCCCTTTTCTTCTCTCCATTTCTATTTGGCAAAGCTGAACATCAGATTCACATGGGAAGCTCTTTTTTGGAAAAAAAAAGCCCCAGATTCCAGAATCACCCCTAGAGATTCTGATTTAGGAGGTTTGGGCTGGAGCCCACACATTTGTGTTTTTACAACAGCCCCTCGATAATTCTTCTGCTCAGCCGGTTTGGGAAAATTCTGTTCTCCATGGCCCCAGTAAAAGCATTCACCTCTTATAGCCATTACCTCACTCGGTCTTTATAGCTGATTGTTTGCACGCCTTTTTCCTGGACCACAGAATATGCAAGAAACTGTGTTTCTTCAGTTCTGAATGGAGCACTTAGGAATTGTTTCCTGAATTGGGTGTACCTTCCGAGACCACATCATACAATCAATTGCATAGCCAGAGAGTCGTCTCAGCAAAGCGATCCTCTGTTGTGCCCAGCACATTTATCCAGCACATGTGTGCCGGGTACCTACCTGTGCCGGACACAGCGGGTATGACATGAAAAGTCAATGCCGAGTCACAGCAGCCACGAGAGACAGAGCAGAACTGCCCCAGGGAGTGTCCAGGAGCAGACCAGCACGTCTCCCCTACAGCCAAGAGCTGAGTCTGAACCACCAGTCTTCCTCTTAGCAGCTAATGTCTTTCCAGCCCGTTCATCTCCTCTAGATCCTCAGTGACCACAGCCTAGAACCTGGGGACGGAGTCTATGGGTCAAACCTGGTGGGACCAGCTCGCCCTCCCCTCACACCCCAGCTCACCCTAGCTCTTCACTCTTCACGACACCAAGTGGGCTTAACTCTGGGCCACCAGGACAAACAGTAACAATCCTGCCCTTGGGACCATCTTGTCCCATCACCACCTGCCATCAGAAGATGGCCAGCTGGTCTCTGGTTTCTCAAGGACAAGGAAGCCTAAGCTGAAGCTTCCCTTTCCCTGCTCATCCTCCAGGCTGTGGTCCCCCAGCCCACATGTCAATGTCATGGATCAGCACTTTCCACTTCCCGAACCCTCCTCCGGGTCCACAGCTGAGGAGGTTTGCGGATGCACCTCAAACAGCACGTCCTACACTGACGACCCTTTGCGTGGCTCTAGGTACCTGCCTCAAGTCTGGACTTTGTCCTGTAGAAAGTGACTAGTTTGCAGCAGGACAGAGGTGCCAGCCTCCCTGGGTTTTAGGAAGCTGATAAGCAGGACAGTGACTGGATGGTGTGGAATCAGGGAGAACAGTCAGCAGAACTGATTGTGGGGGAGTGCGCACTGCCCCTCCTCCCTCGCTGCTTACACCCTGTCCTTGGTAATACGGGGCCCAAGAGGATCCCCCAGAGCCCAGCCAAGTTACCAGCGGTTTGCTCTTAGCACTAAATTTTGCCACAACTGATTATAGGCATTTTCCCACCGGCAGTGAGAAGCAGTACACTAAGGCTGGGCTACCAGCGAGATGGATCCCACCCGTGACCGTCCAGGAGCGATCCAATCGACAAGCCAGCCGCCGGCACACTCTAACAAAATACCACAGGGTGGTTTAAAAACCAGACATTTCTCACAGGTTAGATTCTTTCCTTACAAGTATGTATTTCTACATATTCCTTGGTTTATAGACAGTCCTTCCATGGTAATCTTTGGTCTGCTCTTTTTATCAGATGGAATTTAGAACTACCCACTCAGACCTCTGGTGGCCTAGTGGCAAGGAGTTGGGCTGTAGACTCAAAGGTAAAAGGTTCAGATACACCAGGTGCTCTGCAGGAGGAAGACGGACAATCTCCTCCCAAGAGATTCACAGCCCCAGAAACTCAGAGGAGGATCAGGTCTGAGCAGGGTCTGAGTGGAAGGCACGTCACAGCATCGCCCAGCCAAGGAGCCCCTGCTAGTCCCATGGCCAAGTGCGCGGCTCCTCACTGAAAGGTGAGAAGAGGGAACCCTCCAGGTGCTGCTCAGGAAGAGGCGGCAGCAATCTGCCACGATCAAGAATCCAGCCTCAGAAGCCAGGGGGCACCAGACTCCGTTCTACCATCACTGTGAGGGGGGGACCACGCAATGACCGGGGCTTTGTTAATGTGACAGAGACACGCTCATTCCCAAATGGAATTCCAATCACTACATGTGTGGGCGTCAGGACTCGAGCACATCTCCAATCGTTGTCAAAACCCCAAATCCCTTGTCACTTGGTCAGTTCTGACCTGCACTTGGCCCCATTGTAGTTCAAGGCTGTAAGCATACAGGTGCAGACGCCTCACCTTTCTCCAGGGTTCCAACCACCAGCCTCATGGTGAGTAGCTGATGGCGTAATCCCTGCTGTTGTGGCTGTGAGCCCTCGAGTTGGAACTGTCTTGTAACCGATCATCCAGCAGGTTTTTAGAGACAGGAAATCGCTCAGGAAGAGACGGCCTGTCCTCCTGCCCAGTGAAGTAGCTGGTGAGGACGCGAACCAGGTGCCTCCGGGGATCACAGCTCAGCTTCCTACCCCAGGTCTCCAGGCTCTCTCGAGTCCTCGTCACACCACAGGCCACCCCGTCCTGTTACTGGTCTTTCTTTTGAGCATCTATGCTCTTGCCATCCTAACTTCTGCCTCTACCATCTTTCGTTTTCTTTTTGGTTTTTCCTTCCCCACCAGTTTCTTAGTTTAAGCCTCAATGGACTTTCCTTTATTGATTTCCATTTGTTTCTTCCAAGGAATTAGAAAGCATAATGTCAATTCCAATTTCCAAAACTGGTAGCAATTGAGAAAAGTGCTTTCTTCCAATCAATACTTCCTCCTGACTTGACATTGAGCTATTGATTATTCGGTGTATAATTTTTTTTCAGAGTAAAATAAAAAGAGGCAATAGAATCACATCACATGGATACAAAGTCAGTGTGTTTAATACGAGGTACCACGGAGAGACTATGATGGCAAAGGAAGTGGTAAGACTTTCTGAGGTCACTGGATGCCCTTTACCACAGATCTCGCTATCACATCACAAAGAAATGCGGTTCCCTTACCAAGATGATGTTCTGCTGACTACGCGTCAACACCTCACTTTCCTTGCACTGATTCCAAATTGATTACTTTGCTAGTTTTTCCACAATTTGCTCAGCATTATAAGTTACTTATTGTCACTGATTGACTTGTGGCCTCTTCGTAGCTGACCACAAAGGTTTTCGATTTATCCCACCCTGAAGTGAAGCTGAATCTTCTACGTTGGTCCAGCAGCTCCTCTCATTCTGCAGGAATGAGACCTTAGATTGTGAGCACACACAGGGGATGAGCTGGACCCTAGTCCTTCATTCTCCACAATATCATGTCAACTATTTTTTTTTATTATGTGTGTGTGTGTGTGTGTGTGTGTGTGTGTGTGTGTGTGCCATCAAATTGGATCTGACTGGTACAGGAGGAGATTGCCCCTCCTTCTCCAGAAGAGCATGTGGTGGACTTGAACCATATACCTTTGGGATTGCAGGCCACCAGAGCTCCCTAATTCTCCACAATATCAACATGAAATTGAACATGATTGTACTGACGGGTCTAGAGTAACTAATTCCAAACCCACTGTCAACCTCATGGTAAACCTTCACTGGGCTTCTGAAGCGGAAATCTTTATGGGAGGAGGCTGCTCATCTTTTTCCCTCAGAAAAGTGGATCTGATGAGTGGATTTGAACTACTAACCTCTGGGTTAGCAGCCCAATACATAGCACAATGCACCACCGGCACTCCTTTTGAGTAACTATAGGGAATTATAAGATCAAAGAGCAAATCTTTGTCTTTCTGTAGGACCAAGGGCATCAGGATGAGAGGAAGGTTCATTAACAACTCAAAAATATGTAGAAGATACCACCTCACTCACTAAAGACTATAGTCTGTGGTATGGATTACATCTCAACATGAAGAAAACACAATTCTTCATGACCAGACTGAAAAAAACCACCTAATGATAAATGGAGAACACCCTGAAGCTGTCCATGACTCTCTTCTGCTTAGATTCGTCCTCAGTGCCCATGGAAGCAGCATGCAAGAAGCCAAACAACATACTGCATTCGGAAATCTGCTGCAAAAGGCTCCCCTGACGTGTTTAAAAGCAAGAATGTCACCTTGAGTGCTAGACACCTGACTCGACCATAGGGCTCTCAGTAGCCTCACATGCATGTGGAAGTTGGACGAGGAATAAAGATTGAAGAATTACTGCTTTTGAATTGTGGCATTGCAAAGAATATTGAATATAACTTTGACTACCAGGAAAACGATATTCGCAATCACCTGTTATTCATCAGAGAGTTGGACAATGACAAAGGAGGATAGAAGGAGAATTGATGCCTTTGAGCTGTGGTGCTGGAGAAGAGTACTGAGAATACCATGGACTGCTAGGAAAACAAACTGATTTGTCCT
>NW_006400520.1:0-1867 GCF_000299155.1 Elephantulus edwardii | reverse complement strand
TAATTGGGATGGGAGTGTCAGAGACAGTGCGACTGGCACAGGACAGAGCGGAGTTTAGGGCTGTTGTACATAGGGTCGCTATGAGTCGCAGGCAACTCGACGGCACATAACAACAACAACAGCATGCCTTGCACAAAGTACAGCCAGAGTGCTCCTTAGAAGCAAGGCTGATGAAACTTTATCTCAAATACTTTGGGCATGTAATCAGGAAAATCCTGTCCCAGAGACATACTTGGTCAAGTGGAAGGTCAATAAAAAAGATGAGATGGGCGGACACAAAGACCAAGCTGAGATTGTGAGGCTGGCCACACATCAGGCCATTTGGTCTCATTCAGTCTCATTCTGTTGCTGCTATGAGTCAGATGCAATTACACGGTCTGTTATGTGCCGCCGAGTTGACTATGACTCATAGCAACCCTACACACAGTAGCTCTGAACCCTGCTCTATCCTGAGCCAGTGTCACTGTCTCTGACACATCTAACCTCACTACCTCAGTTACCATGTCACTCCATCTCATCCAGGGTCTTCCTCTCCTGCACTGTTCCTCAACCCTTCCAAGCAGGATTTCCTTCTTCAAAGACCAGTCCCTGCTGGCTACATGCCAAAGTATGTGTGATGGAGTCTCAGAATCCTTGCCTCCAAGGAGCAGCTTGGTTTCACCCTCTCCAGGACAGATCTGTCCGTTCTCTTGGTGTCCACACCTGTAGCAAGGGCAAAGGCGCACAAAAGCGTCCATCCCTCCCCATCCCTCGGAAGTCACTCCAGCAGGAGAGCCGAGTTCTTGCCTGGCAGCATCTTCTCTCACAGAGCTCCCTCAGCTAGGATGGACCCTGTGGTGTTGGAAGGATAATCAGAGCAGTTCTGCATGACCTCCCCATCAGCTGGTCTCCATTCCCTCCAAACAGTGAACTGGTAGTAACTGGCGGGACACACACATTTACAAATTGCCATGCGTGTTCACACTCACACACACTCCCAAGTTCAAATTTCCATGAGGAAACTGCCAAGCCCCAGGGAGGGAGGTAAGCACCACCCAAGCATGCTTCCAGGACTCTGTGAGCCGCATGCTTCTCACAGCCCACAGAGCTGGGGGGTGTCTCATTGACATTGGAGGATTGGTTCAGCCCAGCATCACTGCCCCTACTTCTTTCAAGTTACACTTCCTTAGTCAACCATGAAGAAGAGTGGGTCTCTCTCTGAGACATCAGTCTCATTCCAGCTTCTCCAGAACCTCAGGTTGTCCCTTGGTAAGCATGGAGACCACGGCACCCTCTTCAACTGGGGTGGGAAATGAGGAGGAAGGAGGTGAGGGTGACTGTCCTCTGACTTATAATGAACTTTCCGTTTGAAAGGGGACTTGTGTACCCTGGAACAGAGGCGAGAAAGGGCGCTGCTTCCATTCCCAGACCCCCTGGTTTCCCCGCCACCAGGAAGAAGGGGGCTCAGCAATTCTCCTGGGTGACTGGTTCAGTCTCTGCATCTCTGAACATACTGCATCCCAACTTGGAAAGGTTCCCAGGTCCTGTTCTGATCTATGGCATTTATACCTTTAGCAACTCTGCCGATGTTATTTCCCATGACTAGTCCCATCTCACTTAATGTTTTCCTTTTGAAATAGATAACTTCTGTGCTAGCTGTTGGTTTCTGAGGAAATTCTCTTGCATTGCCAGACAGACAGATTTGCCATTGGCACTCACTGACTGGTGAGCTGGCTCCAGGTGTTGGTGATGTTGTGTATGACCCTGAATGGGCATTGTCTGGTCCTGTGACATCATCACGCTCCTTGTTGGAAACTGTTTCCCGGCGTCTGTCCCTCATCGTCTCTGACACTCTGCTCACCAACAACGACATCATTTTTCCATGCAT
>NW_006400519.1:26003-26484 GCF_000299155.1 Elephantulus edwardii | reverse complement strand
GCCCGACCCCGCAGAACCCCCCCATCTTCCCAGGTACTCGGAGATGCCAGAAGCACGTGATATCCGTTCCAGCAGAAAGGTCAAAGCAGAGGCTCGGATCTTACAGACTGAAGTGGGCGCCTCCCACGACAGCAGCCAGACCCCGCACACGCCCCCTTCTTCCCAGGTAATTGGAGATGCCAGAAGCACGTGACATCCGTTCCGGCAGAAAGGTAAAAGCAGAGGCTCGGATCTGACTGGCTGAGGTGGGCGCCTCCCACGACAGGCGCCAGACCCCACAAAAGGACCCTTCTTCCCAGGTAAACGGAGATGCAAGAAGCACGTGACATCCGTTCCGGCAGAAAGGTCACAGCAGAGGCTCGGATCTGACTGGCTGAAGTGGGCGCCTCCCCTGACAGCCGCCAGACCCCGCAGACCCCCCACCATCTTCCCAGGTAATCAGAGACGCCAGAAGCACGTGACATCCGTTCCGGCAGAAAGG
>NW_006400519.1:24020-25108 GCF_000299155.1 Elephantulus edwardii | reverse complement strand
ATCTTCCCAGGTAATCGGAGATGCCAGAAGCACGTGACATCCATTCTGGCAGAAAGGCCAAAGCAGAGGCTTGGATCTGACTGGCTGAAGTGGGCGCCTCACACGACAGCCGTCAGACCCCGCAGACCCCCCATCTTCCAAGGTAATCAGAGACGCCAGAAGCACGTGACATTCGTTCCGGTAGAAAGGTCAAAGCAGAGACTCGGATCTGACTGACTAAAGTGGCCGCCTCACACGACAGCCGCCAGACCCTGCAGACCCCCCCATCTTCCCAGGTAATCAGAGACGCCAGAAGCAGGTGACATCCGTTCCGGCTGAAAGGTGAAAAGAAGAGGCTCGAATCTGACTGGCTGAAGTGTGCGCCTCACATGACAGCCGCCAGACCCCGCAGACCCCCCATCTTCCCAGGTAATCGGAGATGCCAGAAGCACGTGACATCCGTTCTGGCAGAAATGTCAAAGCAGAGGCTCTGATCTTACTGGCTGAAGTGGGCGCCTCCCACGACAGCCGCCAGACCCCGCACACGCCCCCTTCTTCCCAGGTAATCGGAGATGCCAGAAGCACGTGACATCCGTTCTGGCAGAAAGGTAAAAGCAGAGGCTCGGATCTGACTGGCTGAGGTGGGCGCTTCCCACAACAGACGCCAGACCCCGCAAGCGCCCCCTTCTTCCCAGGTAATCGGAGATGCAAGAAGCACGTGACATCCGTTCAGGCAGAAAGGTCAAAGCAGAGGCTCGGATCTGACTGGCTGAAGTGGGCGCCTCCCCCAACAGCCGCCAGACACCGCAGACCCCCCACCATATTCCCAGGTAATCGGAGACGCCAGAAGCAAGTGACATCCGTTCCTGCAGAACGGTCAAAGCAGAGGCTCGGATCTGACTGGCTAAAGTCGGCGCCTCACATGACAGACCCCAGACCACGAAGACACCCCCATCTTCCCAGGTAATCGGAGATGCCAGAAGCAGGTGACATCCATTTCGGCAGAAAGGCCAAAGCAGAGGCTCAGATCTGACTGGCTGAAGTGGGCGCCTCACACGATGGCCGTCAGACCCCGCAGACCTCCCCCCACCTTCCCAGGTAATCGGAGA
>NW_006400519.1:20973-22405 GCF_000299155.1 Elephantulus edwardii | reverse complement strand
TGACTGGCTGAAGTGGGCGCCTCACACGACAGCCGCCAGACCCAGCAGACCCGCCCCCCCATCGTCCCAAGTAATCAGAGACGCCAGAAGCACGTGACATCCGTTCCGGCAGAAAGGTCAAAGCAGAGGCTCCGATCTGACTGGCTGAAGTGGGCGCCCCACACGACAGCCGCCAGACCCCGCAGACCCACCAATCTTCCCAGGTAACCGGAGATGCCAGAAGCACGTGACATCCGTTCCGGCAGAAAGGTAAAAGCAGAGGCTCGGATCTGACTGCCTGAGGTGGGCGCCTCACAAGACAGCCGCCAGACCCCACAGACGCCGCGATCTTCCCCGGTAATCAGAGATGCCAGAAGCACGTGACATCCGTTTCCGCAGAAAGCTCAAAGCAGAGGCTCGGATCTGACTGGGTGAAGTGGGCGCCTCACACGACAGCCGCCAGAACGCGCAGACCCCTCCATTTTCCCAGGTAATCGGACATGATAGAAGCAGGTGACATCCATTACTGCAGAAAATTCAAAGCAGAATCTCGGATCTGACTGGCTGAAGCGGGCGCATCACACAATAGCCATCAGACCCCGCAGACCCCCCTCATCTTCCCAGGTAATCGGAGACGCCAGAAGCACGTGACATCTGTTCCGGCAGAAAGGTCAAAGCAGAGGCTCGGATTGACTGGCTGAAGTGGGCGCCTCACACGACAGCCGCCAGATCCCGCAGACCCGCCCCCCCATCGTCCCAAGTAATCAGAGATGCCAGAAGCACGTGACATCCATTCATGCAGAATCGTCAAAGCAGAGGCTCGGATCTGACTGGCTGAAGTGGGCACCTCACACGACAGCCGCCAGACCCCACAGAACCCCCTCTTCCCAGGTAATCGGAGACGCCAGAAGCACATGACATTCGTTCCGGCAGAAAGGTAAAAGTAGATTCCCGAATCTGAATGGCTAAAGTGGGCGCCTCACACGACAGCCGCCAGACCCCACAGAACCCACATCTTCCCAGGTAATCGGAGACGCCAGAAGCACATGACATTCGTTCCAGCAGAAAGGTCAAAGCAGAGGCTCGAATCTGACTGGCTTAATTGGCCGCCTCACACAACAGCCGCCAGACCCCGCAGACCCCCCCATCTTCCCAGGAAATCGGAGATGCCAGAATCACGTGACATCCATTCCGGCAGAAAGGTCAAAGCAGAGGCTCGGATCTGACTGGCTGAGCTGGGCGCCTCACACGACAGCCGCCAGACCCTGCAGACGCCACAATCTTCCCAGGTAATCGGAGATGCCAGAAGGACGTGACATCCATTCCGGCAGAAAGGTCAAAGCATAGGCTCGGATCTGACTGGCCTAAGTGGGCGCCTCACACGACAGCCTCCAGACCCCGCAGACCCCCCCATCTTCCCAGGTAATCGGAGACGCCAGAAGCACGTGACATC
>NW_006400519.1:13462-19444 GCF_000299155.1 Elephantulus edwardii | reverse complement strand
TGCACCAACAACCAGAGCCAAGGAAGAGGAGATAGAAGATTTTTACCAACTTTTACAATCGGAGATTGATCGAACATCCAACTTTTTCTTTCTAGTTAGAGAGACTATAAAGAACTTTTGGCAAAGTGCCCAATAGACCACAGCGATTATCTAAACTTCAGACCACTCATAGCTTTCTTGGAAAACCTGAAGCTTTCAGAAAAACTCTGCTATACTTCACTCCTCTAACAGTAAGGAAATACTGAAATGCAAGATAATAAAGTGATTTATTCAGTAGCAGCTTTGGAAAACAATGTTTCAATACTCTAAGGGGATGTATCCCCTCAAGTTCTTCTGTCTTTTGTGGGCTGAATTTGAAGAAAAAAGGTGACCATCATTCTAGATGTACTTATACACAACCTTCAAAGGCACGGTTTGGAGATGCAAATGAACAGGACATTTGTAAAAGTGGGACAGGAGGGTTTCACTATAGCCTACAAGGAAGTAAAACTTGTGCGCAGGCAGGTTTCCACTAGGGCACAGATCTCCACCTGGTTAGCTCGGCGCTTTAGGATCAGCTTGTCAGATAAGCAACCAGGGAAGGAAGAAATCCTCCACTGTTCGCTCTGGGGTGTGGTTCTCTCCACCTAGGTTTCCTGTGTGCAGCGACAGCCAACCCTTGCGGTGCGCGATGTGGCGTGGAGGGTGCGCCTCTTCGTAAGTCACTGGCTTGTCCCCCTTGCCCACACGGACTCGAGCTGCCCTGTTCCAAGGGACAAAGCCCACGGAGTAGAGGAAGGCCCTCGTCTTGGGAAAGTGGCGCACCAGTGACGTTTAGGCCGAAGGCAGGACGCCTGAGAAAGGGGAGGGTAACAGCGGGGTTACTGGGCAGGGCCGACCCGGGGCGAGGCGTTCCAGTGCAGTGTTGGTGGGGCAGAGCTCTTCCGGTCACTTTTCCTAATTTTAAACCATTCTGTGTTCCTTTACTCTGTTTGGACAAGAATTCCCAGACAATACTCATTATTATGGGGGCGTTAATGGATGTATCAAGTTACAATCCAGGATCAGAGATATCCCCCAGGATCAGAGATGTGGTTCTTCAATTAGGATAGCTTTTTCTTAGCTGTACCAAAAGGCAGACTTCTCTATGGCCTTCAGCCTTTCAGCCTAGCCTCTCCTAGCTTCTGTCCTGCTCAGACAAGTTTTAGAAAAATCTCTTCTAGGCATAGGCCTAGTGATATTCCCACACCATCTATCAGCAGTCCTAGATCCAAAGGTGCTCTGTTGTAAGGAGCTCCTTAGCTCTATAGCTTGGTAGATCTAGCATTTCAGCAAATGCCTAAAGGTATTCACTCTACCAGCAAACACTCGGTTCTCACTCTGTAGGTCAGGTGCCACAGCTCTGTCTCACACTGGGCTGTGATTCCTGTAACCTTTGCTGCTGCTGCCACCATCCCCTCTCATGTCATCTCACAGTCTCAGGTGTTACAGCTATCTATCTCTGGTTTACACAAAGATCTCAGGTTCAAAGGGCATCTTGCATTCTCTGGCTCTTCTTTCTTGATGACTGTGAGATCTCTACTTTCCATGTTTTACCATGACTCGATTTAAGACTGGTGGGGTGGTAAAACTAGCTACTCCCCACAATAGTATTCTACATATCTTATTTGCAAAATTCCATCCAAAAGGTACCATTTACTTCAGTTATATTATAGCAAGCCATCCAACCACCATGGTGGACAAAAAGAATCTCATATTTGTATAGTTCTATTTAGTCTACCTTGGTGAGCATTAAAAAGACAATGGTTAGAAAAGCCATTATCAGGTAATCTAATACACTTCTGTAACAAATGTGGGCTAGAGGCCACTAGGAATCCAGGAATGATAATGTGGCTAATGACACATAAGTCCTGAATAATTCTCCAGCCTCTACTGTGTCACTACTTAACTAAAATAACAGGTGTATTGCAAGGGTAGTTTAAGGAATGATTAACCCCTTAGAAACAAAATCTTGAATTATAGGATTTTGTTTAGATAGTGGGGAGTTTGGGGTAGAGGTTTAGGTGTGTTCACTTGAATTTCAATAGGTTCTGTACACAATACTCAGTCAAAGTCTACTGATGTTGTGGCCCATAAAATTTTGAGAATCTGAGGAATAATTTTGTAGGGATGGAGCCTGAACAGAGCTTTGAAAAGTCAAAGGAGTTGCATATATCAAACAGTCTCTTCCTTTTTTTAGTGCTATGTACCCCCAACTTTATGCTTTCAGGCAAAACAAATTATTTCTCCATGTACATTAAATGATAAACAGGAAGAAGATTCATCAACAACTTGTATTATACAGATGACCTAACCTTGATTGTTGAAACTGAGGAGGACCTGATGTGTTTGTTGTAAATGGTCAAGACTACAATCTTTAATATGAATTGAAACTCAACATGCAAAAAACAAAGATTGTCGTCACTGAGCCAATTGGCAGCAACATGCTAGATGGAGAAAAGGCTGAGTTTGTTAACAATTTCAGTTTGCTGAGTTCTACAATCAATAATTTTGGCATCAGCAGTCAGGATATCAAAAGATGTTTTGCATTAGGAAAATCTGCTATCAGGGACCTCTCCAGGGTACTAAAGAGTAAGGATGTCAGTCTAGAAAGTAAGGTGCTCCTGATCTAGGCCACGGTTTCTGTAATTACTTGCTACATATCAGAAAACTGGACAATGACTAAAGACGACAAAAGAAGAATAGATGCCTTTGAGTAGTGATGCTGGAGAAGAGTATTAAAGGAGATTAATCAGAACTGGCTTTGACAAGCACTGTGGCAATTGGACAATTAAAACAGACATGGTGGGGGGAAGAAGAACGAACTGGGGAGGAGGGTGGAGAAAACAGTGCAACAATGAATGAATGAAAACCCCAAATTTCTGTAAATGTTCATTAAAATGAATAAAATTTAATAAAAAAATAAGACATTCAGATGGCAAACAAAGAAATGTAGAAATGTTCAAAATTTCTAGCTATCAGAGAGATGCAAATTAAAACAACTATGAGAGAGCACCTCACTCCAGCAACAACAGCAAAATTCAGCAGAGCAGCAAACAACAAATGCTGGCAAGGTTGTGAAGAGATTTGAACCCTTATTCACTGCTGGTGGGAGTATAAAACGGTGCAACCACTATGGAAGGGTGGTATAGTATTTTCTCAAAAAGTTGCAAATAGAAATACCATTTGACCCAGCAATTCCACTACTGGGAACAGACCCTAAAGAAACCAGAGCTGCCACCTAAACAGATACATGCACACTGATGTTTATTGCTGTGTTATTCACAATAGCAAAGGGATGGAAGCAACCCAAGTTTCCATCAACAAATGAATGGATTGAAAAATGATGGAATATTCATAAAATCAAATACTACACAGCACTGACAAACAAGGAGGTCATGAAACACCCTGGAGGTCATTATTCTGAGTGAAATATCTCAGTTACAAAAGGATAAATATTCCATTAACACCACTGTTATAAAACAGAAGTCATAAGTAGTTGGGGAGACTATAGGAAAATAGTGAACAGATAATGAACACTGCATTGGAACAGATGAGGGAAAGAATTGTTTAAAAGGAATATAACGCCCAGCTCCGGGAAGGGGAGCAGCTGGAGGACTGGCGGGATCCTGGTCCCCGGTATGAGGGTTCACGAAAGGCCCTGGCCTTGGTTCCTGGACTAGGCCACGATCCTGGGCGCCATGAAGCATGAGGGCTCGGCGCGGAGCTGTAGAGCGGATACAGTGAAACCGCCGCCAGGCCGAGGGGAACAAGAACCGCCGCCGCCACCAGCCCCCCAGGATGTAGGGATCAAAGAGGAGGCAACAGTCAGTGGCGGCACAGCGAAACAACTAGAGATGGCTGTTTCAGGCAAGGAGCCACGTTTTGTGCTACGGGCTCTATGAATGCTGCCTTCCGCGTTGCACCACCTTACCCAGTTCTCTACAAGGCTGTGCACGGCTTCTTCACCTCAAACAATGCCGCTTGCTGTCCTTCCTAGAAGAGCCCATGGCCGCAGAAGCTGATTTACAGTTCCGGCCTTGAGCAGGAAAAGCTGTGTCAGCCGCCCCCCACCCCCAAATGGAAGCCTACCTGCAGCTCATCATGATTATCCTCCTGATGAACAGCCAAGTGCTACAGAAGAGGCACAGAAAATCTCTGACGATCTGATGCAGAAGATCAGTACGCAGAACCGCGGGCCCCTGGACCCTGCGGCTGTCACTATTACCACACCCAGGTCTATGAGTTCCTGGATAAGCTGGACGTGGTGTGGAGCGTCCTGCATGCTGCACTCCAGACAGCCAACCTTCCTCATGACGCTGACGCGCAGGCCATCCAGCTGAACCTCCTGCTGTGCAACTACATACACTACAGCTTGTACGACCAGGCTAAGAAGCCTGTCCAAATGCATGTTCCCCCCGAGCAGGCCAATTACAATGAGTGGGCAAGGTTCCTCAACTACATAGGTCCACAAGCTGCTTATTGTGGTGGAGCTGTTACTAGGGGAGATCCCAGACCGCCTCCATTTCCTTCAGCCCTCTCTCAAGGTCTCACTCATGCCCTACTTTTCTCCTGACCCAAGATGTCAGGATTGAAAACCTGGCCAAGTTCAACCAAATCCTGGATCTGTTTAGAGAGAAGTTTCAAGTAGATGGGACCTATACTCTTATCATCCGACTGTGGCACAACATGGTTAAGACAGGTGTGCTTATGATCAGTGTATCCTATTATAAAATCTCTCTGGGCAACATTGCCCAGAAGCTCCAACTAGATAGCCCAGAGGATGCCGAGTTCATTGTTGCCAAGGCCATCTGGGACAGCATAATTGAAGCCAGCTTCAACCATGAGAAGAGCTATGTCCTATGTCCAAGGAGCTGATTGACATCTATTCCACCTGAGAGCCCCAGCTAGCCTTTCACCTTCTGCCTTGACATCCACAACATATCCATCAAGGCTATGAGGTTTCCTCCCAAATCGTACAAGGATTTGGAATCTGCAGAGGAGGGGCGAGAGCAAAAGCAGCAAGACCTGGAGTTTGCTAAAGAAATGGCTGAAGATGCCGATGACAGCTTCCCTTGAACTGGAGGTGGAGTGGGGCTGGGGAGGGGCAGGATGAGGGAAGTTGACTCTTTGTATTTCTTTTGTATTGGGTGGTCCTATGCCTGGGGAGCTACTCTCTCTTCCCACACAAAGCTTACAGACTGAATATGTGCAGGGGTAAGGGGTGCCAAGAGCTAGCCACCCCACTTCACCCAGGGCCCCTTGGCAGCCAGTGACTTAGTGCCTAAAGGCAAATGGCCTCCCAGGGCAGAGTCCTGGCTAGCAGGATGGGAGGGAACAGTCCTACCTACACTTGCCTTGAGGGAGTCGGGGCTGGAATTGGGATGTGTAGGGTTGTACATTTTTTTAATGCTTCAATTATGATTTTAAACAATAAAAAGTTCTCTAAAGCTAAAAAAATCTCACATATATGATTAGGCATTATATATATGACAAAAATTCGGAATAAGAGGTGCTTTGCCAAATGGACTAGGGAAGAAAGTTGGGAGGGGGAGAGAGGGAAATGTGCAACAATGAATGAATATTAAAAGAAGAAGGAGAAGGAGAAAGAGGAGGAGGAGGAGGAGGAGGAGGAGAAGAAGGGGAAGGGGAAGGGGAAAGGAGGGGGCGGGGGAGGGGAAGGAGAAGGAGGAGAGGAAGAAGAGGAGGAGGAGGAGGAGGAAGAAGGAGAAGCAGCAGCAGCAGTAGCTGCTGCTGCTTACCTGGCAGGAGAGATATCATGATCACCAAGGTGGTTTTCTGAGTGTGAGGCTTACACATTGCGCTCCGGATGTGCTGGCCCTTGCGTTACCCCCAAATGTGGGAAACTAGACTGCATAATTTGTGGTAATGGGGGACTCCTTTCTTGCTTTCCCCTAAAAATTAAAAGAAGAAGAAGAAGAAGGAGGAGGAGGAGGAGGGGGA
>NW_006400519.1:3827-13224 GCF_000299155.1 Elephantulus edwardii | reverse complement strand
AGAAGAAGAAGAAGAAGAAGAAGAAGAAGAAGAAGAAGAAGAAGAAGAAGAAGAAGAAGAAGAAGAAGAAGAAGAACTGGGAGAGGGGGAAGGGAGGAGGAGGAATGAAAATGAATAAAAATTTTTCTGTAAACTTTTTTCTTTCCCCCCCCCCCTGTAAACTTTTGCTAAAATCATCATAAAGGATATTTTAAAAGCAATGAGCAAGGGAGCTCTGGTGGCCTGGGGGCAGGAAGCTGTGTTGCAGTCCTAAGGGCATGAGATTGAATCCACTGGTTGCTCTGCTGGAGAGAGAGGGGCAGTCTCCCCCTGTGCAATCTGATACAATTTAATGGTACACAACAAGAAAAAAATTTTAAAAGATATTTTGAAAAATAAAAACTAGGAGAAAACAACAAATTTGAAAGAAAAAAAATTACCACTAATTGGTGGCATGTAGTTTGAATCTCGAATCTACCAGCTATTCCTGAGGAGGATAGATGGGCAGGCTCCTCCCATGGGATTTACTGTCTCTGAAAACCTGCTACGGCTTCAGATATGGGTTGGTTCTGACTCTACAGCATACAACAACAACAACAGTGGTGAGTTGGTCTTTCTAGGGTTCTCTGCCATCTTTCTTTCTTTTCCACCCAAGTTAAGCTTCCGTCTATTTACCCCTAACCTGAGACACAACTGAAGCATCGTCCTTGGGACAAATAATTCAGTTTGGCCCTTGACTCTAGCTTTTGGAAAATGTTGTTGTTGAGTACCATTGAGTCAGAACCGACCTATAGTTGACCCTCCAGTTGGTTTTCACAAGGGAGGAGATAACCCTTCTTTGTTCAGCAGAGAGCAACTGGTGGATAGCTCTTGGAGTTTCTTGAGCACGTTTTCTTTGTCTTTCTAAAATACTTGGGCAATAGGAGGAGCAGATGAGTAGTGTCTAGATAGGACCTATTCTAGCAATTACGTTCAGGAAGGGAGGGGACCATGAAACAGTCAATCACGCTAAGAGACTTGGGACCTTGGAGCTTCCTGTTTTGGGGGCTTCCTGAATTGGTGAGAACACCCATGCAGGTGGATGGGGGACCCAATGGAAGCCTCGAGCCAGGAACTCTTTCAGACCTTGCCTGATACATCTCACTTGGTTAAAATACAATAGGTAACAATAAGTATAGATGAATTGTCCCTGAATGATGCAAATGGCTATGTGTTTGACTGTTAGCTCAAAGGCTTGCAGTTTAATCCAACCAGAGGCATCTCAGAAGACAAACTTGGTGATCTGTTTCTGTAGTACTTTTCCTCTGTACACATGGGATTGTCATGAGTCAGAGTCAACTCAATGTCAAGTAGCAGCAACAAAAAGAAAGTATAAGTAATATTCTCCATGAATTTTATGAGCCATTTTAGACATAATCAAGCCTACAAGGATCAGTGAGCTCTGACAGCTTGAGGTAGATAATTCAGAAGAGCTCTGCCTAGGCATTCATAACAACAGAGCCCTAACTTCTGAGGAACCAGCTTTGAGTCCCAAGAAGATAGAAGGAATATACAGAGTCACTGTATCAAAAAGAATTGGCTGACACAGAAGAATTTCATGAAACAGCATATGATCAAGAGGCAATGGTGAAAAAGGAGGAAATTCAAGCTGCTCTGAAGGACTTGGCAAAAAATAATGTCCCAGGGATTGATGGTATATCAATTGACATATATCAAGAGACAGATGTTGCCTTGACTGTGATCAACAGGTTGTGTTAAGATATGTGGAGGACAACTACCTGGCCAACTGAATAGAAACGAGCCATATTTGTTCCCATTCCAAAAACGGGTGACCCAACAGAGTGTGGAAATTACTGAACAATATCAATGATACCACATGCAAGCAAAATCCTGGCAAAGATTATCCAAAAATGACGAGAACAGTACATCGACAGAGAACTATGAGAGATACAAGCCAGATTTAGAAGAGGCCATGGCAGTAGAGACATTATCGCCAATGTCAGATGGACATCGGCCAAAACCCCCAAAACAAAGGGTACCAGAGGAATGTCGATCTGTGTGGTTCATTGACTATATACAGGTATTGGTGTGGATCCCAACAAATTGTGGCTAACCTTGAGGAGAATTTGCTAGAGCTCATGAAGCAGTCCTCAGAACAGAGCAAAGAAACACTGCATGGCTCAAAATCAGGAAAGGAGTGCATCCATTTTAATCCATATACAGAACAGGTCATTCAGGAGGCTGGGCCTTATGAAAAAGAATGTGGCATCAGGATTGGAGGATGATTCATGAACAACCTACATTATGGAGATGACACAACCTTGCTTGCTGAAACTGAGGACCTGAAGCACTTGCTGCAGAAGGTCAAGGACTACAGTCTTCAATATAGATTGAAACTCAACACCAAGAAAACAAAGATTCTCACCACTGGGCCAATTGGTAGCACCATGATGGATGGAGAAGAGATTGAGGTTGTTAACAATTACAGCTTGCTCAGCTCCACAGTAAGCACTCTTGGCACCAGCAGTTAAGAAATCAAAAGATGAACTGCATTGGGACGTCTACTGTCAGGGACTTCTCCAAAGTGCTAAAGAGTAATAATGTCAGTTTAGAGACTAAGGCGTGTCTGATGCAGGCCATACTCTTCACAATTAATTACTATGCATCAGAAAGCTAAAGATGACAGAAGAAGAATCGATGTCTTTGAGTTGTGGTGCTGGAGAAGAGTATTAAATATACTCTAGACCACCAAGAGCACAAATAGGTCTGTCTTGGAGAACATGAAACTAAGTTTCTCCTTGGAGGCTACGATTTTGAAGCTCTGTCTCACATATTTTGGGCACGTGGCCAGGAGGGACCAGTGCTTGGAGAAGGACATCATGCTTGGAAGGGTGGAGGGAGAGTGCAGGAGAGGAAGACCGAGGATGAGATGGATTGACACAGTGACTGGGGTAATGGGGGTAGGTGTGCTGGAGTCAGTGAGACTGGTTCAGGACAGGGCAGGGTTCAGACCTGCTGTACAAAGGATCACTATGAATTGCAGGTGACTTTATGGCACATAACAGCAACAACAACAACAACAAAGGAAGTTTTATATACAGGAAGAAATAGTTTTCCATGATTTCCAGGAATGGGAAGAGATAAGAGGGGAGGGGGGAAAATCAATAAACAATTAATATCCAGTGCTGTTGAGTCGATTGTAATTAGTAATGACCTTTTACTGGGTTTGCTAGGCTGTAAACCTTTATGGGAAGATACTGCACATCTTTCTCCTGGAGAGCCCAGTACATTCAAACTGTAGAACTCTAGGTAAGCAGCCTGACACATAATGCTATACAACAGAAGGATTGGGACTACTTAAATAGGTATTAGACATATATTAATATGGGTACAAAGAAAAGTTATATAAGGGGACAATCAGCACAATATCAGTAAAGAAAAGGAAGAAACAGAAAAAGATTCACAAGAAATACAATCAGTAAAGCTAAACACTATTCTATATCCTGCAATATTAGCAATAACCCCCCATGTTAATCTGGAAGCAGATATATAGGCAAATAGACAAGATGAGCATATATGGACAGGTGAAGGCCTACACCCATGATCATACATAGATTTAGCAGATGATATTTCTATATTCATATTATTATATGCTGTCTCACCACTAAATTTAGCAGACTCAGTGGCAGATTGAAGAATCTGACCACTAGCAAAGAAGAAGAAAAGAGAATGATTCTTTTTGGGGGGCCAGGAGCAGCAGCCATAGCAGCCTCAGCAGAAAAACAGAGATCTGACATAAGAGGGAACAGACCTTGGGACTGCTATGCCATTGAACCAGAGCTAAGAGCCTTTTGTCCAAGTTTGTTGAAGGATAGGTATGGGAAGGAAAAATCATAATTTGCAGGACTGAGAGCTCTGTAACACTGGCCTAAAGCCTCAAGACTCAAGGCTGAGGTGCCTGTGAGCACACTTTGGAAGCTGTTCTGACTGAGTGATTGCATTCTGTCACTAACCTGAATTACAGCCTTTTAACTTCTCTTACATTTTTTAAATTGTGATTTTAATGAAAGTTTACAGATAAGTTGGATTTTCATTCATTCATTGTTGCACATTTTCCTCCTGACTGCCCATCCCCAGTTCTCTTAAAATAAATTTCCTCCCCCACTACCCATCTCTCAGTCTATTTTGCAATACACCTCTTATTCTAGACTGTTGTTATACAAATAATGCTCAATTATAGATTTCTCTTAAACAATTCTTTCCTTCATCTGTCCGAATGCAATGTTCCCTTATATCGCTCTGTGTGGTCTGTGAGCTATTCCAGTGGATTTTGAACTCAGTAAAGCAGTAAGATTGATACGGGGATGAGTAGAAGGAGGTATAGGTGCATGGGGGACATGTCTGGCTTCATGGGAATTGTTTTTCTGTTACTGATATTGATGACAGGGACAATTCCTCTTTGTAAATTTGGTAAAGGTTAGATATGATTCTCCCCATGCAGCCCTTGCTTTATTTACATATCTTATTAAGACATTGCATAACTTTTAACAGTTGATTGGCTGGAGTAGGGAGATGTAAGTTTTATCAAGTTACATTAGGGAGCTTTGGTGGCTTAGTGGTAAATAAAAGTTTAATCTACCAGCTGCTCTGCAGGAGGAAGATAGGCAATCTCCTCCTTTGAGATTTTTACTGTTTCTGAAAACCCATTGGAGTATCAGCTATAGTGTATTCAAACTGGAGGTTACTCAACAACAATGTTGTCATCAACATTGTGTTGAGCGTGTCAAAGTATATTTCATTTAAATAATCCTCTTATTTACCCTTGTAAGGACAATTTTTAGTTGATATTAGTAACCAATTGCAGTTAAACATCAGTGAAAATGGTTCCTAACTGTAGTTACATAATTCCTATGCTGAAGAACTTACCAATGAAGACCTTGTGGACTCAAGTAGCATTTAAGGAAGATTGGAAACTAAAAGCTCCGGAACTGGAAATATCAAATGGAAAAGTTAACTGAAGTCTTTCATACCATTAAAACACTAAAGTTTACTATTCAATTACTACAGGCTTCACTGCTCCAGGGCCATTAATTATGAGGGAAAAAGCTCTGTACCAATCTCCTTTAATGGCTGCCTAGTTCAAGAAATTGACCCAAGTATTTAACTCTCCCTCACCAGCAGTAAAATTAAAACTGGACTGTCCAGCTCCAGTTCCATTTTCTCCAACACTAGGCCCATCATCTTTAAGGCATTTGACTATGTAGATCATAACAAATTGTGGCTAACATTGAGAAGAACAGGAGTCCCAGAACACTTAATTGTGCTCATGTAAAACCTATACCTGGACAAGGAGGCTGTTGTGCAAACAGAGTAGGGGGACGCTGCATGGTTTAAAATTGAGAAAGGAGGGCTTCAGAGTTGTATTGTCTCTCCATACCTATTCAATCTGTATGCTGAGCAAATTATACAAGAGGCTAGACCCTATAAGGAGGAGTGTGACATCAGGGTTGGAAGGAGACTCATCAATAACCTGCATTATGCAGATGACACAACCTTGTTTGCTGAAAGTGAGGAAGACTTGAAGCACTGTTGCAGAAGATTAAGGAATGAAGCCTTCAGTATAGATTGCATCTCAATATCAAGGAAACAAAGATTCCTACCACTGTACAAATAGACAGCTTCATGATGAATGGAGAGTAGATTGAAACCCTCAATAGCTTCATCTTGCTTGGGTCCACAATTAACACCCTCGGTACCAGCAGTCGGGAAGTAAGGATACACATTGCAATGGGAAAATCTGCAGTTAGGGACCTCTCCAAATTTTTAAGGAGTAATGATGTCAGTTTGAAGACTAAGGTGTGTCTGATTCAAGCCATGGTCTTTCTGATTACTTGCTATGCATGTGAGAGCTGGACAATGAATAAGGATGACAGAAAAAGAATTGATGTCTTTCAGCTCTGGTGTTGGAGAAGAACACTGTACATCCCCATGGATGGCCAAGAGAACAAACAGATATGTCTTGGAGAGGGTGCACCTAGAGTGCTCCCTGGAGGCAAGGATAATGAGATTTTGCCTCACATACTTTGGGCATGTTGCTGGGAGGAGCTATTCCTTGGAGAAAGACATAATGCTGGGAATGGTGGAGGGTCAGCGAAGGAGAGGAAAACCCTCAACTAGATGGATTGACACGGTGACTGGTGCAATGGGCTCTTATGTGTAAGGAAGTGTGAGGATGGATAGAGCAGGGTTCAAATATTTTGTTCATAGTACTAGTTGCCTTCTCTCTCTCTCTCTCTTCCCTCCTCCCTCCTCTCTCCTCTCTCTCTTTGTCTCCTCTCTCCTCTCTCTGTCTCTCTAGGAGAGTACCATATCTAATTGCTTTTAATATTCTGTATTACTCTTGTTATGTATTATATATTTAAGATGTTTGAGTATATTTGAAATTGTTTCTTAAGTATATTATGAACATTGAGTACCATTGAGTCAGAACAGACTCAGTTGGCCCTCCATTGGCTTTTCAGAGGCAGTAAACCACACAGAAGGAGAGTACCCATCTTTCTCCTGCAGATCAGCTGGTCAATACAAACCTTTGGATTGGCAGCACAGTCCTTAAAAAAAGCCACCAGAGCTCCTTTTAGAAACATGTTTTTGCTGTGTACTATTGAGCTGGAGCCGAACCCCATAGCTGAACCTCTAGCAGATTTTCAGAGGCAGGGATTACACTAGAGGAGATCACTCATCTTTCTCCCACAGAGCAGCCAGTAAATTCAAACTATGTGCCTTTGGGGTTGCAGCACAACTCTTTAGCAATAAGCTACCAGAACTCCCTTTTAGAAATATGTTGTTGTTGTTGTTGTGTACTGTCGAGTTGGGACCAACCCAGAGCTGATGCTCCATTTTTCTCCCACAGAACAACTGGTGGGTTTGAACCACATCACTTCAGGGTTATAGCGTAGCTTCTTGTCACTAAGCCACCAGAGCTTTCTTTTATAAGCATGTTGTTATTGTTGTTAAGTGTCGTCAAATCACAGGCAACTGATAGCGACCCTATGAAAGAAAGTTCTGGACACCTCCTGTATAACTTTTGTCCTCTCTCCAGGTTCATAGGGTTTCCAGAGGCAACCTATTATGGAAGTGGATGCCTGTTTCCAAGCTTGTATAGAAAAGTAATAATATAACCTAAACTAACTAACATAAACATTTGACTAACTAACACTGAATAAGAAGACTTAGGAATGGATCTTGTTTTAACTCATGGACTGCTTGTATAACAAACCAAACCCCAAATTATGACATAAAAGAACAACCATTTGCTTATGCACCTGGCTTTGTTGGTCTACAATTTGGGCAGAGTATAATAACAATTATGGGAGCTCTGGTGGCTCAGTGGTAAGGAGTTATACTGATAACTGAAAGGCAGGCAGTTAGAATGCACGAGCTGCTTTGCAGGATAAAAATGGAAAATCTCCTCCCTTGTGATTTACTGCCTCTGAAAACCACTGGAGAGTCAGCTATGAGCTGGTTCCAACTCAACAATACAACAGCATAGCAATCATTGAACTATTTTCTAATTGCCTACATGAGTTCTGCTTGAGCCACTGGTTATGTATAATTGTACTACTTGTTGTTGTTGTTGTTGTTGTTGTTGTTATGTGCCGTTGAGTTGCTTGCGACTCATAGCGACCCTATGTACAACATCCCTAAACTCTGCTTTGTCCTGTGCCAATCACACTGTCTCTGACACTTCCATCCCGATTACCCCAGTCACTGAGTCAATCCACCTCATCATAGAGGGCCTTCCTCTCCTACGCTGTCCCTCCACCCTCCCAAGCATGATGTCCCTCTCCAAGGACCAGTCCCTCCTTACAACATGTTCAAAGTATGTTAGATGGAGCCTCAGAATCCTTGCCTCCAAGGAGCCACCCATTTAACCCTCTGATGAATCTGTTTGTTTTTTTTTTTCTTAGCAGTCCATTGTACCCTTAATACTCTTCTCCAACACCAAAGCTCAAAGGCATCAATTCTCCTTCTAGCCTCCTTAGTCATGGTCCAACTCTCTGACGCATCTTTGGGGAGTTTTTTTTTCTGTTAGGTCTATCTTTTTTTGAAAGGGGTGTATTGAAGTCTCCAACTACTTTAGTAGTGTTTTCTATTACCTTTTTGAGTTTTGTTAATGTTTGTTTTATGTATTTTGCAGCTCTTTCATTTGATGCATAGATATTTATTATTATTATGTCCTCTTGTTCTAGTGACCCTTTAAGCATTATGCAGTGATCTTCCTTGTCCATTGTGATGGGTTTTGCACTGAAATTTATTTTATCAGAGATTAATATTTCCACTCCTGCTTTTTTTCTGGTTGTCATTTTCTTGGTATATTTTCCCCCGATCTTTTTATTTCTGTTCCTGAGATGGTTCTGAAATTCAGGTGGGATAGACTCAAAGACATATTTTGGTTCCCGTGGATTTGGTTTAATTTTCCTCAACTTCAGCTTGAACTTTCATATGAGTAGTTGGTGGTTTGTTCCACAATCAGCTCCTGGCCTAGTTTTCACAGCTGATATTGAGCTTCTCCAGCAATTCTTTCTGAAGATGTAATTGATCTAGTTCCTATGCATGCCATCAGGTGAAATCCATGTATATAACCTGCGTTTATGTCTCTTAAAAATGTATTTGCAATGAATAAGTCATTGATTGTGCAAAATTCAATCATTCTATCTCCAGCTACATTTCTGTCACTGAGTCCATGTTTTCCAACTACTGAATCTTCTTCTCTGTTCCCAACCTTTGCATTCCAGTCACCCATTATTATCAATGCATCTTTATTGCATGTTCGATCGATCTCCGACTGTAAAAGTTGGTAAAAATCTTCTACATCCTTTTCCTTGGCTCTGGTCGTTGGTGCATATATCTGAATGATAGTGGTATTCATTGGACTTCCTTGTATGCATATGGATATTATCCTATCACTCACAATATTGTACTTCAAGATGGATCTAGCAGTGACTTTTCTAACTATGAAAGCAACTCCATTTTTCCTCACCTTCCCATCTCCAGAGTAATATATCATATTATCATCCGACTCAAAATGCCCCATGCCAGTCTATCTCATCTCACCAATGCCTAGTATGACAATAATTATGCATTCCATTTCTTCCTTAACAATATATAATTTTCCTACATTCATGGTTCTCACATTTCATGTCCCAATCACTAGTGTCTGGAGATTTTATAAAATTTGTCATGGATATAAAATTTAATTCTACTGGCGATGGAAGGAATATACTGAGTCACTATATAGAAAGGAATTGGCAGATACAGAGGAATTTAAAGAAATAACATATGAGCAAGAGCCTATGGTCATGAAGGAAGAAGTTCAAGATGCTTTGAAGGAAATAGCAAAAAATAAGGCCCCAGGAAT
>NW_006400519.1:0-2505 GCF_000299155.1 Elephantulus edwardii | reverse complement strand
AGATGGATTGACTCGGTGACTGGGGTAATCGGGATGGGTGTGTCAGAGGCAGTGCGGTTGGCGCAGGATAGAGCAGGGTTTAGGGCTGTTGTGCATAGTGTCGCTATGAGTCGCAAACGACTCGACGGCACATAACAACAACAACAACAACACTGGTGATCAGATATAATTTACCTTATGGTGCATTTTTTTAATCACATCATATAGTTTCTGTTCCACAATGACTAGGAGGAGTGAATGGTAGGTGGTGTGGCTTGCATTGCTAGGGATGGCCAGAAAGGATCACACAGGACCATAAGTATGAGACATTGCTTCCTGTAGTGGACTATACTTTTCACTGCTTCTCCCAGTAGACTTTTCTCTGGCTGAATATCCACAATGCCTTTTCCACTCACATTTCTAGCACCAGGCATTGGTTTAGCATCTCCCTCTCTTTCTACATAATCCCTCCATGTGGTTATCTTTGGCTTCCTCACAGCATAACAGCCTCAGGGATGTCTGACATCTTTCATAACAGTCAGCTTTGCCCTAAGTTACCATTCCAGGAAATTCAAGCAGAGATCACAAGTCTTCCTATGCCCTAGGCTTAGGAAGTCCTAGAGTATCCCTTTGGCAACATTCTATTGGACAAGTAGTTTCTATGTTCAATCTATAGTCAAAAGGAAGGACATGAAGTTTACTATCGCAATGATTCTGTGAGCCACATATCTGAACCTTGCCTTATCTTGTGTCATCCTCATTATCTCTAATATGCTTTAATTCATTATTATAGCCTCTATGTCAATCTATCTTCTTAAGGATCTTCCTCTCTTTCATGAACCCTCCACCTTTCCAAGTATGATGCCCTTTTCCAAGGACTAGCCTCTCCCGACAATATACCCACAGTATTTGAGATGATGTTTCACCATCTTTGCTTTGAAGGGAGTTCTTTGGTTGCACTCCTCCAAAACAGACTTGTTTGCTGTCTTGGATGTCTGTAGGATATTCAGTACTCTTCTCCAACACCACAGTTCAAAGGCATCCATTCTTCTTCTGTCATTATTGAACTTCCAGATGACTTTAATCAGCTACACTTACTTCTTGAAAGTGGCATTCTTGCTCTGTAGTGCTTTGGAGAGCTTGTTGACAGCAGATTTTCCCAGTGAATAAGTCTTTTGAGTTCTTGACTGCTCCTTCTATGGATACAAGTAAAATGAAGTCATGAACAATTTCATTATTCTCTCCATATATCATGGTGTTGGGAGCTCTAGTGGCCTTTTAGGTAAGGAGTTGCCCTGTCAACCCAAAGGCAGATAGTTCATATCCATCAACTATCCATCCTGCTGTGTGAGTTATAGCCTCTGAAAACTCACTGAAGCATCAGCCATGAGTTAGTAATGAGTTTGAATTTTTTTTATAATGATATTGCCTGTTTGTTCAGTGGTGAAGATTTTTTCCCCTTGATGTTGAGATGTAATCTATATTGAATGCTGTGACATTGATCTCTTGCATTAAGTGCTTCAAATCTTGACTTTCTGCAAGAAAGGTTGTGTCATGTGCATAACAAGAGTTGATAATTAGTCTTCCTCTAATTCTTATGCCACATTCTTTTTTCTGTAGTTCAGCTTCTCAGATGATTTGCTCAACATACAGATTGAATAGGTATGGAGAAAACTATAATCCTGATACACACCTTTCTTGATTTTAAACCATACAGTATTCCCCTGTATAGTTTGGGCAACTGCTTCTTATTCATAATTTATTATTATACACATAGTCAAATGTTTTTTGCATACTTAATAAAACACAAGTAAACATATTTCTGGTATTCTCTGTTTTCAGCCAACATCTATCTACCTGAGATAAGCATTAATATCCCTCATACCCCAAACTCTCTTGAATTCCAATTTCTGGAAGTTCCTTGTTGACACACTGTTCCAATTGATAGTCTTTAGCAAGACTTTTCTTCAATGTGATATTAATGATTTTGTTTGATAATTTCTGCATAATTCCCCATAAAATCTGTTGAGTCACCTTTTTGGGGGATGAGAGACTCTATGTACACCCAGGGTTGCATCTGTTTCCTGAAACACCTTAATAGGTAATCAATCAATTACTGGGGCCTTATTTTTTTGCTCATGTCTTTGGTGAAGATTGAGATTCTCCTTACATTGGTTTTGATCAAACCATTCCTTCCATCTTCTTTTGATGCTTCCTATATTGTTCAATATTTTATCTATAGATCCTTCAGTATTGCAACTGAAGCCTTATAGTAATTTCTAATCTGTATTCTAAATGATAAAATTTCTAATTAATACTTTAACAAAATTTTGATAATTAAGCCATCATGGTATTTGTGTAAGGGTACACAATGGACCAGAACAGAGACCTTGTGTGTATGTGTGCTTCTGTGTGTGTCTATATCCATTGAAGATGTTGGATCAGAATAGAAAAGATTCTCTTCCACTATAGTCACACAGTTGGGTTCCCAATAGGTTTTGATTGTATTATTTTGCATTATATTAT
>NW_006400518.1:25672-26435 GCF_000299155.1 Elephantulus edwardii | reverse complement strand
AAAGAGACAGTTTATTGAGGAGAAATTGCTGGGCTGGCTCCAAAGTAGAGACCAGCCCCTACTTAAAGTTAGAGAGGTGTTTTATATTGTCTTACAATATAAATACACCACTTTCAGGAAAGTTAGGACCCCTGGAAACAAACTCAACACAGATGCTGAAGAAGTAAATCATACAATAAATGAACTCAATCTTATAGATATTTATAGGCTAATACACCCCCAAAAAACACTGTATCCCTTCTTCTCCCAGGTGTATGAAACATTCTCCAGAATAGAGCACAACGTGTCACAAGGAAAGCTTCAATAAATTAAAAAACATAGAAATAATGCAAAACATCTTCTCAGACAACAACACTACAAAATTAGAAATTAATAACAAGAGGATAAAGGAGGAAAAAACCATACACTTTAAGCTGAACAACACCTTGCTTCAACATGAGTGGTACTAGAAAAAATAAAAAATGAAATTGAAAAATTTCTTGAAAGAAATTACAATGAAAACATCACTGACCAAAACCTTTGGGAAACAACCAAAGCAGTAATAAGAGACCAATTTATAGAAATAACCAACAAATCAAAAGGCAGGAAAAAATGACCATTGACTCTCTAACACAACATCTCCAACAACTGAAAAAGAACAGCAAAAACCCCTGAAAACCTTCTATTATAAAACCTTATATTATAAAAATTAGAGCAGAAAGAGACATAGAAAATAGAAAAACAATTGAAACCAATAAAACTAGGAGTTGCTTCTTTGAAAACA
>NW_006400518.1:22950-24402 GCF_000299155.1 Elephantulus edwardii | reverse complement strand
GGACATTGGAACTAGCTCTTATCAAGCAAATCTGATAGGTGCTGCTCTAAAAGGAACTTTAAATTTGTCTCAAACTAAATGCTACAACTGTGGAAAATTAGGATATTTGAAACGAGACTGTCAGGAAGAAAGAGGGAGAGTAGAGATAGAAAGAAAAAAATCCACGCCTTCAGGGCTCTGTAGAAAATGTGGAAAAGGTTATCATTGGACTAATGAATGTAGATCTTTATTTGACAAGCTCTCTTGGCTAACAGAAAAAACCAACTTGGGTGGAGCAGTGGCCACGTACTAGAGAGAAATTAGAAGTTTTAACAATATTTAGCAGGTCATATTAAACCACTAGTCTTTGCAACTTTGCAATGTTAGTAATAAAAAAAGAAAATCAGGTAAAGGGACTAATTGGATACTATTAGTAAAAGTAAAAACTTCACCTTTGCAAGCAGATATTATACAGATGCAAATATGATGGGTTATGCAGGTTATACTAATGGTAAAGATAATAAAGTAGTGAAAACTAACTTGACTTCTGTCCAACAGGCTGAATTATATGCTGCTATTATTATGTTATTGCAGGACAAGTTATATAGAAAGGGCTAATTTGACTTGACAAACTATGTTGAAAAAACAGAAGGGGGGAGATGGGATATCATCTCCTCGAACTCTTTTACAAAAAGCCTTATTTACTTTAAATTTTTAAAATGCTAATGAAAAAAGAAAAACTCCAGCTGAAAGACATTGGGTATTTCAATCCTCTAAAGAATTAAATCAGCCTATATATTATAAAGAACCTCTAACTAATGAATGGAAAAAGGGATTTGTTATTAGGTGGGGGCGAGGATTTCCTTATATCTCTAAAGGATCAGAACTGCTGTGGGTGCCCTCCAGAAACGTGAAACCCTGAGATGAGTCAAAAGAGGCCACACTGTGATGAGTACGAAGCTGCAGAATGGCAGATAATACCAGCTATTTGGCACATGTTTCTAATACTCTCTTGTTAAAAGTTGTTCATTGGCTTTATAAAGTTTTGGGTAATAATATATCTCTCTAGTAGATGTTTCAAGGATATAGTTTTCATGGAGATATCAGTAACAATTTCAGATTATCCTGATATTCCTCCCTGTCAGTTGCTTCCTTGATCTTTCTTAGAGTATGGATACATTGGGAACAATGTTAAGAAGAGCAAAGATGAGTTTTAATTGATACTTCCTATGGAAGCATCATTAATTGGAGCCTTGTTGGTTCCTCTCGTCAGCACAGAAACATCAAAAATTTAAGTTAGAGTAAGGAAGGCAATTGATTTATAACTGCTCATGCTAATAACACTATCTCATGGCATGGAGGAGGAATAGTGGAACTGTATCCACATTTACAGTATTCTTCCCAAAATTATTTATGAAAAATAAGAACTGCATTGGAATATGTATCTCTTTGGATTGGAAATTATTTGTACAA
>NW_006400518.1:18539-22814 GCF_000299155.1 Elephantulus edwardii | reverse complement strand
AGAGCCACAGATAGGCAAGGGAGTAGAGAGGAAGCTCCCACTCACTTGCTTTAAGTGTGGATCTGAAAGACACTTGGCCAAGGACAGCCCACATCAGGTCTACATGGCTGACAGGCCCCAGCTCTCAGCTGGAAGCAAAGGAGGACGCTTCAACGATGATTCAGATCCTCCCAGAAGAGCCATGGGTGAGCATTAACATTGCTGGTAAGTATATCCGTTTTCTCCTGGACACAAGAGCCTAATTATTCGGTCTTAAAGCCTTCTCAGATCCATCTCTTCCTGCTATTCCTTAGTTGTTGGACATGACGGAAAACCTCATAAGCAGTTCTTTACTTCACCTCTGCCTTGCATGTGGCTTTCCTCACTGTAAAACAATCCAGTGAGAAATGGAAGCTGGTCCAGGACCTCAGAACAATAAATGACATAGTTATGCCTCTACATCTTGTGGTTCCTAGCCCTTTCACTATAATAGACAAAGTGCCAGGCAATAAGACTTTTATTTTAAGGATTATCTTCCCTCTGTAACTTGATTTGTGTCATCGTTACACTAATTGGAATATTATTGCTTTTCATTGTTGACTCATGTACTTTTAACTTGTTAGTTAAATTTGTGTCTTCTAGGCTGCAGCAGCTCCATGATGCATCTTCAAGGATATGAACGTGTATCCCTAACCTCAATTGATAACAGTGCATCTAAATTCCAAAATCAATCTCCTCAAAAGTATGTGTTTCCTATTGCCAAAGGGCCCTTCAGAGTAGTGAGAGAAGATCTTCACCCTGAAACCTATAGCATCCCTTTTCAGCAGGAAGTAGCTAAGAACCCATTTTTATTATAAATCAGGGTGAAATCTCTCTCAGGGAAGAGTGATAGGGAATGGCAAAGGACACACTAACAAAGGAGATTAATCAGAACTGGTTCTGACAAGCACTGTGGCAATGGGTCAATTAAAACAGTCTCTCAAGGAATATCCAACCTGAATCCTTCTGATCATATAGAGATTTTTGAAAGTATTTCTTTAAGATTATTGTGTTTAATCTGTTTTATTTCTTTGTTTGTATATGAAGGATGGAGAAAACCAAAACAAACAAGAGTGAACCAAAGAAGAGAAGATGCTAGTCTAGATGATAACACAATTATGATAAAAACAAAAGAGGGGACATATGGGAAGCCAAACTTTATACCAAATATTATATGAAAACCCTTGTTCAGGAATTGAAGGAATTACAGATATATAAGTTAGGATTTCTCTTGTGGCAGATCCTAGAAAATGAGCTATTTGTTCCCTGCAAGACAGGAGACAGCAGGGGGCCCCCTACAGAGGGAGTGTTGCTTCCTGAGCTGGAGTTCATCCTGAGGCATCAAGGTTAATGGTTAAGGGTAAACCAAATTCTTGCATTTGTGAACCCCTCCCTCCTGAGTCAAGCAAAAGGTTTTCAATAGAAAGAGCTTGGCTTCATCTGCATTGACTTCTCTTTGTGATTTACTTCCTGGTAATTTTCAATAAAGATACAGAGAAGCTTGGCTTGGGGTCTTCAGTGGAGAACTGCTGGCCCCCTGTTTTATGTTCTCTGCTCTATTACATTCCTGGCTGTTTGTCTCTTTATTAATAATTATAAAATTATTCCATTCTTTGGGACCCTTGGTCTGCAACACTAGAGGAAATGGACAAATATTTAGAAATTCACAACTTATCTAAATTGGCAAAATGAAAATAACCTCTGAACAGACCCACTACAAAAGAAGAAATTGAACGTAGTAAAACAACTTCCAGCAAAAAAAGAGCTCTTGACCAGATGGTTTTACACATGAATTTTATCAAAGAGAGGGGAACTGTCACCAATCCTATATAAACCATTTCAAAAAGTAGAAAAAGATGGGATTCTCCCATATTTATTCTATTAATCACACATATCCTTGATACCAAACCCAGGTAAAGACACCACTGAAATAGAAAACTATGGGCCTATATCTCTCATGAACCCAGACACAAAAATCCTGAGTAAATTCCTGACCAATATGATCAAATGACACATCAGACAAAAAATTCACCATGACCAATTGGGATTAAAAACAGGTATACAAGGATGATTCAACATAAGAAAAACAAAGAATGCACTTCATCGCATTAACAAAGCAAAGAAAAAGAACCACGTGATCTTATCAATTAATGCAGAAAGGGTCTTTGACAAAATCCAACACCCTTTCCTGATTAAAACACTTAACAAAACAGCATTAGTGGGAAATTTTTTCAACATAGCAAAAAGAATATATGCAAACCCAAGAGCCAACATTATTCTCAATGGAGATATATTAAAGGTATATTCCCTTTGAGAACAGGAACTAGGCAAGGATGATAACTATCAATATTGTATTGGAAGTCTTAGTAAAAGTAATAAGAGAATAAAATAACTGTTATCCAATTTAGCAAAGAGGAGGTAACATTTTCTCTCTATGCAGATGATATGATAATATACTTAGAAAACCCTAAAACTCAGCAAAAACCCTACTGGACATAAGTGGCTAATTCAGCAAGGTGACAGGACAAAAAAAAATCATATAAAAAAAAAATCAATCGTATTTCTCTAGAGTGACAAAGAGTATTCAGAGTGGGAGCTAAAAAAAAAAAAATTCTTCACACTAGCTAATCAGAAGATTAAATACTTGGGAATAAATCTAACCAGAAACACAAAGGATGTATTCAAAGAAAATGATAAAACATTACTACAAGAAAAAAGAAGAAACCTAGAGAAATGGAAGAATATCCCTTGCTCATGGATAGGAAGACTCAATATTGTTAAAATGACAATACTACCAAAGGCATTTTACATGTTCAATGCAACCCCAATACAAATACCAATTCCATTCTTCAACAAGATGGAAAAAGCAATGTTCATTTTCATTTGGAATGGGAAGAGACCACGAATAAGCAAAACACTCCTTTAAAAGAGAAATAGGGTAGGAGGACTCTCACTCCCTGATTTCAAATCCTGCTACACTGCCACGGTGGTCAAGACAGCATAGTACTGGTACAAGTACAGACACGTAGATAAATGGAATAGAATTGAGACCTGGAAATTAGACCTTCTACTTATGGTCAACTAATTTTTTGACAAGGAGATAAAATTAGTTAACTGTGGAAACTAGAGCCTTTTAAACAAATGATGTTGACAAGATTGGAAAACTATCTGTAGAAAACTCAAGCAAGATCCACACCTCACTCCATATACCAAAACCAACTCAAAGTGGATCAAAGACCTAGGACTAAACCAAAGACTATAAACTTCATTAGAGAAAAGCTTGGAAGAATTCTAGAAGCCCTAATCCACAACATAAATAGTCTTCCAAGTATCCTGAAAAACCTACAACCAGGAGAGGGTAAAATAGATGAGTGGGAACTTCTAAGAATCAAATCCTTGTGCACATCCAAAATCTTTGCCAACATTTTAAAAAGGGAAGCCACTGATGGGGAAAAAAAATTGGTAATGACATGTCTGATAAGGAACTTATACCTAGAATTTATAAAATACTCAAGCATCACAACAAGATAAAGGTAAACAAACCAATTGAAAAGTGGGCAGAGAATATGAACAGACACTTCCCCAAAGGACATCCTGATGGAGAAGAGAGACATGAAGAAATGTTCAAAATCCCTAGCTATAAGAAAGATTTAAATAAAAATAACAATGAAATATGATCTTACCCCTGTGAGCATAGCAAAATGTAAAAGAACAGCAAACAGCAAATGTTGGTGAGGTTGTGGGAACCTTGGAACCCTTATTCACTGTTGGTGTCAGCAGTGTAAAATGGTGCAACCACTATGGAGGGCAATATGGCGCTTTCTCTAAAAGTTGGAAGTACAAATGACATTTGACCGAGCAACTCCACAACTATGAATATACCCTAAAGCAGCCAGAACTGTCACCCAAGCAGATATATGCTCATCCACGTTTATTACGGCTTTGTTGACAATAGCAAAGATTTGGAAACAAGACATGGGCCCATCAACAAATAAATGGATAGAGAAGCTGTTGTACATTCACACAATGGTATACTTTGCTGCACTGAAAAACAAGGAATTCATGAAATATTATACAGAATTGTTAACCCTGGAGGACATTATGCTGAATGAAATATCTCTGTCACAAGAGGATAAATATTACATAGTGCCACTGTTCTAAAGTGGGACTGACATTGAAGTGGGGAAACTAAGTGGGGATAAATAACAGATTAAAACAGATAACAGAGAACTATTTAATAGGAATATATGATTAAGT
>NW_006400518.1:12175-12980 GCF_000299155.1 Elephantulus edwardii | reverse complement strand
GATAGATAGGGAGCTCTGGTGACCCAGTGAATGATGAATTGTGCTACCAACCTACAAATAAGTCTTTAAAATCCACATGGAGAGGTCCTCTTCTTTTTGGTTGACCCTCTTTTTTCCCAATGACTCAAATCCTGCCCAAACAAGAGAGAGGTTTTATTCCATGTCTTTAAGGTCTAGCACTCTCTCCCCCCCTTACATGGTCACTGCTCCCTTTAGCGAGTTCATCGCTCCCTTTGTATTTCCTCTTTAAATAAAATGTTTGCATGTGTGAAAAGGAAAAATAAGTCCACCAAGTACAAAGATGAACGATATCCTCCTGTAGGGTTTTCTTTCTCTGTGATCCCAATGGGCAATCAGTTCTGAGTTGGTTCACATTATGTGGCAATAAATTGAGTATGAATGTGTGTATATGTGTACACACACAAACACACATTCATGTACACATATACATAGTGTGTGTTTGTATGTGTGTATGATGTATATTATGACCAAAGAAAATGTGATTAATCTTAAAAAACTAAATCCACTTCTGGCCATTGACTCACATTGGACCAGTCAACTCAAAACTATCAGATAAAGAAATCAGCCTGCGATAGCTTTCTTCCTCCCTTGAGTTCTTCGTGAATTTGAACATCTAACTTTTGGTTAACAAAGTCTTTAAGTATTTACTATGCTACCAGGACTCATTTTTATACTGTTTCTGTTATGTCCGACCTGCGACTCATAGCAACCCTATGTACTCTAAGGCAATGAATTGAATGTGAATGTGTACACACACACACACACACACACACACACACACACA
>NW_006400518.1:8475-11865 GCF_000299155.1 Elephantulus edwardii | reverse complement strand
TTGAGTCACCTGTGACTCATAGCAACCCTATGTTCCAAAGCTCTGAAGCTGCCCTGCCTGGAGCCAGTCTCACTGACTTTGACATACCTACACCCATTGCCTCAGTTACTGGATCCAAATATCTCATCCATGGTATTCCTCTCTTGTACTGCCCCTCTGCATTTCCAAGCATGATATCCTTCTCCAAGGCTTAGTCCTTCCTTGCTACGTACCCAAATCTGTGAGATGTGTTAGAGCTTCAAAATCCTAGCCTTCAAGGAGGAATTTGGTTTCACCCTCCAAGACAAACCTATTTGTTTTCTTGGTGGTCCATGGTATGTTAAGACTCTTCTCCTGTACCACAGTTCAAAGGCATTGATTCATCTTCTATTATTCTTAGTCATTGTCCAGCTCTCTAATGCATAGCAAGTAATTGAGAAGACCATGGCCTAGATTAGGTGCACCCGAGTCTCTAGACTGACTTCATTGCTTCTCTGTGTTCTCAAGAGATCCCTGACAGCACATTTTCCCAGTGCAATTCAACTTTGGATTTCCTGTTTCCTGGTGCCAAGAGTGTTGCTTGTCAGCTGAAGAAGATGTAATTGTAAACAACTTCAATCTCTTCTCCATCCCTGCTGGTGCTGACAGTTGGCCCAATAGTGAGAATCTTTGTTTTCTTAATGTTGAACTTCAATATATATTGAAGGCTACTACAGTTCTTGACCTTCTTCAGCAAGCACTTCAGCTCCTTCTCAGTTTCAGCAAACAAGGAACAAAGATGGGCAAGAATGAATCAATGAAGACAGGATAATAACATAGATGATAACATAATTATAATAAACACAAAAGGGGGGAAATATGGGAAGCCAAATGTTATATTAAATATTTGTAATAAACAGAATACTACTTCAGGTTATGAAGGAGGTTGATATCTGCTGGGATTAATCCTGAACCACGAAGACAATCCTTAAGTGTTTACAGGATTTTTTTATTGCCCCTCCAGAAGGTTGTCAAGAGAGAAAGCTTAGCTTCTCCTATATTGGATTCTCTTGGTGATTTACTTGCTGGCAATTTTCAATAAAGGCAACAAAACTGGACTCAACAGGGAGTTCCTTTCAGTGGTGTGAGAAGTGTTTGCCTCCTGCTTTACTTCTGCTTTTCTCCTACATTCCTGGTGTTCTGTGTCATTATTAATACTTATAAAAATACTTTGCCCCTGTCCTGCAACATTCTGGCACCTTTGGACAAGGTGGTGGGGTTTTTTTGGACAAGGTGGTGGTTTTTCTTTGGATATGGTCGTGGTCTTACTTTCTTTGAGCAGACACCAAGAACCAAAAGGGAATTGGTTCAGGGTAAGTGAAACTTTTGAGAAAATTAAAGACGAGGTCATGAGAAATGAGAAAATCCCCAGACCTTGGAAGTCACGGTTAGAAAAAATTTCATGAGGATTCTCTCACCCCTTGAAGGACAAAGTTGAGGGAAGAATTAGAGAAAAAAATTCATGGGGGCTATACTCCCTACTTCTGAAAAGAGATTAAAAATTCATAGGTAGAATTGATAAAAGAGTCATGGGGACACCCCATAGTCTTAAGTTCAATATATTTCTCACTTAAAAAATTACTTAAAAGCTCAGGGTTAAAAGTAAGTGAAAATTCATTTTTGCAGTTGTTTTGGTAAGTGCAGAAACATTGGCGCTGGTTTAAACTTGAACTAATAAATGGGAAAAGGAATTTATTATTAGGTGGGGTCGAAGATTTGCTTATATCTTTACAAGCACAGAAAAACTGGTGGGTGCCCTCCAGAAATGTGAAACCCCGAAATGAGTTGAAAGAAGCCACACTTTCACAGGGACGAAGTTGCTGAATGGCAGATAATATATTTCCAATACTCCCTTGTTAAAAGTAGCTTATTGACCTTATAAAGTTTTGTGTGACACATCTCTCTAGAAGATGTTTCAAGGAGATACCAGTAACAATTTCAGATTATCCTGATATTTCTCCCTGTCAGTTACATTGGAGACAATGTTGAGAACAGCAAAGACGAGTTTTAGTTAATACTTCCTATCAAGATGTATTGATAATAATGGGTGACTGGCACGGAAAATTTGGGAACAGAGAAGAATAATCAGTAGTTGGAAAACATGGGCTTGGTGACAGAAATGAAGCTGGAGATACAGTGATTGAATTTTGTACAATCAATGACTTATTCATTGCGAATACGTTTTATAAGAAACATAAACTCAGGTTATACACATGGATTTCACCTGATGGTATGCATAGGAATCAGATCGATTACATCTGTGACAAAAACTGCTGGAGAAGCTCAATATCAACTGTAGGCCAGAAGCTGATTGTGGAACAGACCACCAACTACTCATATGCAAGTTCAATCTGAAACTGAGGAAAATTAAAACAAATCCACAGGAGCCAAAATATGACTTTGATTTCACCCCACCTGAATTTCAGAATCATCTCAGGAACAGGTTTGAGGCTTTGAACACTAATGAGCAAAGACCAGATGAGGTGTGGGAGGATGTCAAAAGTATCATCCAGGAAGAGTGCCAACAGTCATTACAAAGACAGAAGAGGAAGAAAAGACCAAAATAGATGTCAGAAGAAACTCTGAAGATTGTACTGGGGCATAGAGAAGCCAAAGCACAAGAAAGAATTCAAGATACTAAAGAGCTGAACAGAAGATTCCAAAAGGCAGCTCGGAATGACAAAGCAAAATATTACAATAAAATGTGCAAGGAGCTAGAGTCAGAAAATCAAAAGGGCCGAACTCGTTCAGCATTACTTAAGCTCAAGGAACTGAAGAACAAACTCAAACCTAAAGTTGCTATAATCAAGGATGCTTTAGGCAGAATACTAAATGGTCCAGGAAATATTAAAAGAAGATGGAAGGAATATACTGAGTCATTGCGTCAAAAGGAATTGGCAGATACAGAAGAATTTAATGACATAGCATATGAGCAAGAGCCTATGGTGATGAAGGAAGACGTTGAAGCTGCTTTGAAGGAAATAGCAAAAAATAAGGCCCCAGGAATAGATGGTATACCAATTGATGTATTTCAGCTAACAGATGCTGCCCTGGATGTGCTAACCCAGTTGTGCGAAGAAATTTGGAGAACAGCCACTTGGTCAACTGACTAGAAGAGATCTATATTTGTTCCCATTCCATAGAAGGGCGACCCAACAGAATATGGAAACTACAGAACAATAACATTGATCTCACATGCAAGCAAGATTCTATTGAAGATCATCCAAAAACAACTGGAACAGCACATCAGCAGAGTATTGCCAGAAGTCCAGGCTGGGCTTAGAAGGGGTCATGCTACTAGGGATATTGTAGCTGTTGTTAGATGGATCTTAGCTGAAAGCAGGGAATACCAGAAGAATGTCTATCTGTGTT
>NW_006400518.1:5911-7599 GCF_000299155.1 Elephantulus edwardii | reverse complement strand
CTTCGTCTGACATACTTTGGGTATGTTGCAAGGAGGGACAGGTCCTTGGAGAAGGACATCATGCTTAGGAGGGTGGAGGAATGGCGCAAGACGGGAAGACCCTCTATGAGATGGATTGATTCGGTGACTGGGGTAATCGGGATGGGTGTGTCAGAGGCAGTGTGATTGGCACAGGATAGAGCCGGGTTTAGTACATAGTGTCGCTATGAGTCGCAAACGACTCCATAGCACATAACAACAACATGGAAGCATCATTGATTGGAGCCCTTTTGGTTCCTCTTATTAGTATAGAAACACCAAAAAAATTTAAGTTAGTTTAAGGAAGGCAATGGATTTGTAACTGCTTATGCTTATAACACTATATAATGGCATGGAGGAGGAATAGTGGAACTGTATCCACATATACAGTATTTTTCTTACCAAAAACATTAATGAAAATTAGGAACTATATTAAAACATGTATCTCTTTGGATTGAAAATTATTCATACAATCATACTGATAATATTACTAGCCTTAAACTTAAAAGATTATATTGTTCAAAATTATTTATGATATATTTGTTTAAATTTCCCCCTCTTTCAACGACTAGGATCTAGAGGGAAGAGAAAAGACAAGAGAATGGCCAAAATTATTGGGCCAGTTATTGCTTCCAGTTACGGCTTGCGTCAGGAAAAGGAAGTCTTGCTCATGAACGGTGTCTCCAAGGGTAATAAAGGAAGTCAGAATTGCTTCCACTGTGGAAAGCTGGGCCGCTCTAGTAGACAGTGTCACCACAGGTAAGCAAGGGGTAGAGAGGAAGCTCCCACTAACTTGCTTTAAGTGTGGATCTGAAGGACACTTGGCCAAGGGTGGCCCACATCAGGTCCTTCTGGCTGACAAAGGTCCCAGCTCCCATTTAGAAACAAGGGAGGACTCTTCAACAATTCAGCTCCTCCCAGAAGAGCCATGGGTGAGCACTGATATTGCTGGTAAGTATATCCATTTTTTTATTTTTTTATCAAATTTTATTAATTTTCATGAACATTTACAGAGATTTTGAGTTTCCATTCATTCATAGTTTCACTATTTTCTGTACCCTCCCCCCAGTTCATTCCTCTTTTTTTTCCCCCTTTGAAAGACTGTTTTAATTGTCCCATTGCCACAGTGCTTCTCAAAGCCAGTTCTGATTAATTTCCTTTGTCAGTGTGTCCTTTGCCATTCCCTATCACTCCTCCCTGAGAGAGACTTCACCCTGATTTATAAGGAAAAGGGGACGGCATATTCTCTTAGCTACTTCCTGCTGAAAAGGGATGTTGTATGTTTCAGGGTGAAGATCTTCTCTCACTACTCTAAAGGGCCCCTTTGGCAATAGGAAACATGTAGACTAATGTGGAGACTGATTTTGGAATTTAGATGCACTGCTATCAGTTGTGCTTAGCTGTACATGTTCATAGCCTTGAAGAGGTATCATGGAACTGTTGCAGCTAGAAGACACAAATTTAACTAACAAGTTAAAAGTACATGAGTCAAAAATTAAAAAGCAATAATATTCCACGTAGAGGTTCTATCAGTGGCACAAATCAAGTTACAGAGGAAAGGTGGTTCTTAAAATAAAAGGCTTATTGACTAGCACTTTGTCTATTATAGTATAAAGGTTAGGAACCACAAGATGTAGAGGCTCAACTATGTCATTTATTGTTCTTAAGTC
>NW_006400518.1:4413-5332 GCF_000299155.1 Elephantulus edwardii | reverse complement strand
GTCTGTGACACTGTCTACTGAAGAGGCCCAGCTTTCCACAGTGGAAACAATTCTGACCTCCTTTATTACGTTTGGGTGGCATTGTTTATGAGTAAGACTTCCTTTTCCTGACACAGGCCCTAAACTGGCAGCAATAGCTGCTCCAATAATTTTGGCCATTTTCTTGTCTTTTCTCTTCCCTCTAGATCCCAGTGTTAAAAGAGGGAAAAATTTAAACAAATACATAACAAATAATTTTGAACAATATACTCTTTTAAGTTTAAGGCTAGAAATATTAACAATATGATCATTTTCAATCCAGAGATACATGTTCCAATGCAGTTCCTATTTTTCATAAATGGTTTTTGTAAGAAGAATATTGTAAATGAGGAAACAGTTCCACTATTCCTCCTCCATGCCACGACATAGTGTTATGAGCATGAGCAGTTATAAATCCATTACCTTCCTTACTGTAACTTAAATTATTTTTTTTATATTTACATTTATTATTCATTTCAGTAAAAATTTACAGAGGCTTTGGATTTCCATTCATTCACTGTTGCACATTTCTCTCCTCCCCCCTCCCCCCCAACAGAACACTATCATCTTGGAAAAGTAAAAGAAAAATTCTTTCATTGGTTTTTTTTGTTTGTTTGTTTTACAAACCCTCCCCCAGATCCACTCCACCATGTAGCCATCGCTCTAGACTCCTGTCATGACAGAAATACCTAAACACATATCTTCTTTAAGAGTTTTCTCCCTCATCTGTTTGAGTGCAATATACATTATCGAACCCATATTTCTCAGTCTTTCCCCAACCCCAAGGACTGTCATCTTTTACAACAGTGGCACCATGCAATATTTGTCCTTTTGTGACTGGGATATGTCACTGAGCATAATTTCTCCAGAGTCAACAATTTTGAATAATATTGCATGAGTT
>NW_006400518.1:0-2460 GCF_000299155.1 Elephantulus edwardii | reverse complement strand
TCCATTGAGAATAATGTTGGCTCTCGGGTTTTCATAAATACTTTTTACTATGTTTAAGAAATTCCCCTCTAATCCTATTTTGTTGAGTGTTTTAATCAAGTATATCCAATTTCTCTTGGACACGGGAGCTTATTATTTGATTCTATAAGCCTTCTAAGGCCCACCCTCTTCCTGTTATTCCTTGTATTTGTTGTTGTTATGTGCTATCGAGTCATTTGTGACTCATAGCAACCCTATGTACAAGAGCTCTAAACTCTGTTCTATCCTGTTCCAACCTAGTCATCTCAAAGGCACTCATTTCTACTGCTCCAGTCACAGAATCAATCCATCTCATCGAAGGTCTTCCTCTCTTTCGCCGCCCCTCCACTCTGTCAAACATGATGTCCCTCTCTGAGGACCAGTCCCTCTTGGCAACAAGCCCAAAATATGTCAGACGAAGCTTCAGAATCCTTGACTCCAAGGATCATTCTGGCTTCACCTTCTCCAGGACAAACCTGTTTGTTCTCCTTGCCCTCTTCTCCAGCACCACAGCTCAAAGGCATCAATTCTTTTTCTATCAACCCTATTCACTGTCCAACTCTCTTATGCATAGCATGTAATTGCGAAGACTGTAGCCCAGATCAGGCATACCTTATTCTCCAACCTGATGTCGTTGCTCTTCAGTACTCTGGAGAGGTCCCTCACAGCCGACTTTCCCAATTCATGTCTTGATTTCCTGGCTGCTGTTACCAAGGGTGTTGATTGTGGAGCCAAGCAAACTAAAATTGTTAATTATCTCAGACTCTTCACCATCCATACTGATGCGGCCAATTGGCCCAGTGGTGAGAATCTTTGTTTTCTTGATGTTGAGCTTCAATCCATATAGGAAGCTGTTGTCCTTGACCTTCTGCAGCAAGCACTTCAAGTCCTCCTCCGTTTCAGCAAGCAGGGTTGTGTCATCTGCATACCGCAGGTTGTTCATGACTCCTCTACCAATCCTGATGCCACGTTCCTCTTTGTACAGCTCAGCGTCTCGGATGATCTGTTCTGCGTACAGATTGAAAAGGTATGGAGATAGAATACATCCCTGATGCACCCCCTTCTTGATTTTGAACCATGTAGTGTCTCCTTGCTCTGTTCTGACGATCGTCTCTTGGTCCAAGTATAGGTTTCGCATTAGCACAATCAAATGTTCTGGGATTCACATTCTTCTCAGAGTCAGTCACAGCTTGTTGTGATTCACACAGTCAAAATCCTTTGCATAGTCAATGAAGCACAGATAGACATTCTTCTCCTATTCTTTGCTTTCTACCAAGATCCATCTAACATTAGTATAATATCCCTAGTACCACGACCTCTTCTAAATCCAGCTTGCACATTTGAGTGGGATAGACTTAAGATCTAATTTTGGTTCCCGTGGACTTGATTTGATTTTCCTCAACTTCAGCTTGAGCTTGCGTATGAGTAGTTTGTGGTCTGCCCCACAATCAGCACTCAGACTGATTTTCACTGCTGGTGTTGAGCTTCTCCACTGAGTCTTTCCACAAATGTAATAATTCAAATATATGCACCAACAACTAGAGCCAAAGAAGAGGAAATAGAAGATTTCTACCAAGTTTTGCAAACAGAAGTTGATCAAACATTCAATCAAGATGCATTGATAATAATGGGCGACTGGAACACAAAGGTTGGGAACAGGAAAGAAGGATCAGTAGCTGGTAAATATGGGCTCGGTGAGAGAAATGAGGCTGGAGATAGAATGATAGAGTTCTGCACATTCAATGATTTTTTTCATTGCAAATACCTTCTGTAAGAAACAAATGCAGCCTATACACGTGGATCTCACGTAATGCATAGGAATCACATAGATTATATTTGTTATTCCTTAGTAGTTGGAATTGATGGAAAACCTCATAAGCAGTTCCTTACTTCACCTCTGCCTTGCATGTGGACTTCCTAGCTGTAAAACAACCCCATGGTAAATGGAAGTTGGTCCAGGACTTAAGAACAATAAATGACATAGTTGTGCTTCCTAAACCTTTATACTATAATAGGCAAAGTGCCAGCCAATAAGCCTTATATTTTAAGAACTGTTTTCCCTCTATAACTTGGTTTCTGCCATAGTTAGAACCTCTAGTTGGAATACTATTGCTTCTAATTTTTGACTCATGTGTTTTTTAGCTTGTTAGTTAAATTTGTGTCTTCTAGTTTGCCATAGTTCCATGATGTATCTCCAAGGATATGAACCTGTATCTCTAAGCACAATTGATAACAGTGCATCTATATTCCAAAATCAGTTCCTATGTGTTTCCTATAAAGGGGCCCTTTAGAGTAGTGAGAGAAGATCTTCACCCTGAAGCCTACAACACCCTTTCCCAGCAGGAAGTAACTAAGAGAATACGGTGCCCCAGTTCTTTTTTTTTCTATATTTTATTAATTTTCATAAACATTTACAGAGATTTTGGGTTTCCATTCATTCAT
>NW_006400517.1:21727-25841 GCF_000299155.1 Elephantulus edwardii | reverse complement strand
TCACTCTCAAACTAGGTAATAATTTACAAAATCGTTGTTCCTGAGTGCTGTGTAGTATTCCATTGTGTGAATATACCATAATTTATCAATCTATCCATTTGTGGTTGGACATTTGGCCTGTTTCCATGTTCTTGAGATGGTGAATAATGCTGTTACAAACATTAGTGTACTAACCTCTGTTTGTTCAGTTCTCATTTTCTCAGGGTGTATTCTAAGTAGTGGAATTTCTATGTTCAGCTTTTTTAAGAAGTGCCAAACTGACTTCCAGAATGGTTTTACCATTTTTCAATCCCACCAACCATGTATAAGAGCTCCTTTCTCACCGTATTCTCTCCTACATTTATTATTTGCTGCCCTGTTAAAACTTTTTACTACTACTGGAGTGAGGTGGTACCACATTGTGGTTTTGTTTTATGTTGAGTTTCAATCCATACTTAAGACCTTTTGGGTCCTTAAGCATTACAATTTGTGGATTGATTTGGTGGGTTTTTTGTTTGTTTGTTTGTTTGTTTTGTTTTGTTTTTTGTTCCTTCAGCATAAGAAATGCCAAGAGAGTTTTGCCCTTTTGATTTCCAACTCCAGTTCTTTTAGCTTTGTCTTCCTGAGTTGCTTCTTGAAATATTTTATTCAGCTCCTTAACTTCTTGGTTCCTTCCATTTCCTTTGCCATCTTGACATTCTAGTGCAATATTCAGAATCTCTTCTGAGATCCTCCTTGGACTTTTCTTCTTCCTCTGTATTTGTAATGACCTTTTGTATTCTTCTTGGGTGATAAAATTCTAATACAAATTCAAACAAGTTCTTTCAATTTCCCTCACCTCCCCACACAGCAAATTATACAACCCAAAGATTAATCCCCTCTTCCTCCTGTACATCCACGTCCTTCTGCTTCCAGCCTCTCCCTCCCCTCCTCGATCCTTATACTCACTCCTCCTACAATAACTGTCTTATACAATATTTACCCTTATGGTACTGAGTTCACTCAGCATAATGCTTTCCAGTCCCTCCCAAATTAGGTAATAATTTATAAAGTTATGGCTTCTGCATGCTGCATAGTATTCCTTTACATGAATGTATCATAAAATTTCTCAATCCATTCATTTGTGGTTGGACATTTGTGCTCTTTCCATGCTCTTGTGATGATGAATAATGCTGCCATGAACATTAGTATACAAATCTCAGTTTGTGCCTCAGTTCTTATATTTTCAGGGTACTTCTCATAGCTCATTTGGTTTCATTCATTAGTGTCCAAGGCCTGAATCCTGCTCTATCTTGAGCCAACCTCATTGTCTCTGTAACACCTACACCCACTACCCATCTCATTCATGATCTTCCTTTTTTGTGCTGTCTCTCCACTTTTCCAAGCATGATGTCCCTCTCTTAACACTGGTCCCTCCTTGCAACATGCCAAGTGTATGTCAGCAGAACTTAAAAATCCTTTCCTCCAAGGAGCAGCTTGGTTTCACTCTATCTAGGATGAACCTGTTTGTTCTTCTAGCAGTCCATGGTGTATTCAATACTCTTCTCCAGCACCACAACTCAAAGGCATTTATTCTTCTTCTATCATATTTAGTCATTGTCCAGCTTTCTAATGCATAGCAATTAATTGTGAGGACCATCAACTGGTCAGGTACACCTTAGTTTCTAGAATGACATTGCTGCTCTTCAACACTCTGGAGAAGTCCCTGGCAACAGATTTTCCCAGTGTATGCTGGCACCAAGAATGTTGATTGTGGAGCCAAGCAAGCTGAAGCTATTAACAATCTCAATCTTTTCACCATCTATAATGATGCTGCCGATGAATCCAGTGGTGAGAATTATTGTTTTCTTGACATTGAGCTTCCCTCTATATTGAAGACTGCAGTCCTTGATCTTCTGCAGACAATGTCTCAGGTCCTCCTCAGTTTTGGCAAGCAAGGTTGTGTCATCTACAAAATGCAGATTGTTGATAAGTCTTCTGATGCCACATTCCTCCTCATAAAGCCTAGCCTCACAGATGATATGTTCTGCATATTGATTGAAAAGGTGTGTGTATATTCCTGATCTTTTCAATGTGTATATAAAAGAGGTAAATTTTAGTCTTATAATTTCATACTTTTAATATTCAGCAATTAGTTTGGATTTCCCTGAAAAGTGTGAACAAATAGAGATTCCCATTAAATGGTAAACATAAATACTATTTTCTTAATCCACGTTGTTGTTGTTGTTGTTATGTGCCGTCAAGTCGTTTGCGACTCATAGCAACCCTATGTACAACAGCCCTAAACTCCGCTCTGTCGTGTGCCAATCACACTGTCTCTGACACTCCCATCCCAATTATCCCAGTCACTGAATACGACTAATGCACATTAGGAAATATAATTTGTTACCTTTATCTTTGAGAAGTGAAATTTGTTCAACATTCATATATGGATGTTTTTATAAAAATTGTGCAAAACAACTATGAGATATCCTCTCACCCTACTCTGAACAGCAAAATTTAACATAACAGCAAGCAACAAATGCTGGCAAGGTTGTGGAGAAACTGGAACCCTTATTCACTGCTGGTGGAAGTGTAAAATGGTACAACCACTGTGGAATGCAGTTTGGCATTTTCTCAAAAAGTTGCAAATAGAGATACCATTTGACCCAGCAATTCCATTACTGGGAATATATCCCAAAGAGACCATAACTAACATCCAAGCAGATATATGCACACCCATATTTATTATGGCTTTGTTCACAATAGCAAGGAGTTAGAAACAACCTAAGTGCCCATCAATAAAGGTATGGATAGAGAAGCTGTGGTATATTCACACAATGGAATACTACGCTGCACTGAAAAACAAGGAACTCATGCAATATTATTCAAAATGGGTGATACTGGAGGACATTTTTATGAGTGAAGTTTCTCAGTCACAAAAGGACAAATACTGCATGGTGTCACTGTTGTAAAACAAGACTGACATCCTTCGGGGTTGAGGTGAGACTGAGAAAGATAGGTTAAATAATGTATATTGCATTGAAACAGATGAGGAAGAAAACTGTTTAAAAGTGATATATGAATAGGTATTTTTTTTCATGACGGGAGTCCAGAGGGAAGGCTGCATAGTGGAGTGGACCTGCGGGGAGGGATTGTAAAACAATGGAAGAAGTTTTCTTTTATTTTTTTTCCAAGAGGGTAGTGTACTGCGGGGAAGGGTTGGGAGGTAAGAAAAGTGCAAAAATGAATGAATGGAAATCCAAAGTCTCTGTAAATTTTCAATAATATTAATAATAATTTTTTCAAAAAGAATGAATAATAAAAAACAAACAAACCAAAACAACAAACAACCAAAAATGTGTTTCCCTGAGGATGCTAAACTACCTGAAACAAAATAAAAGAGTTGTTGCCCACTTAAAAAAAAATTGGCCTTTGATATAATTATACTTTGAATAATGAAACATTTTGTAAATTTTTTTGCTTTGCTACAAATGTACATGAAAATGTTTGAAAATTATATAACGCAAACACAAACTTCACATCTTCATTGCTTTTGCCTGTCATATGACTTATGAAAAAAGTTTTCTCAGAAATTTGAAATCAGAATTACAGATAAAAATGTGTGTACATGTATTAATTTCTTAGAGTTTCTTTACTTCACAATATTGGCAATAAGCTTCAAGAGAAATTCAATCATCTCCCTCCCTAAAAGATTCTGGTATTGGGTTATCATCTGCTATTATCAATCTTTGATAGTTTCCACTTTCAATTGAATCACCTTTCTTGGGAATGGGAGCAGATATGGACCTCTTCCAATCCATTGATCAGACAGCTGTCCTCCAAATTTCCTGGAATAGAATGCTGAGTGCATACAGTGCTGCATCTGTTAATTGAAAGAAATTGATTGATATTCCATAGATTCCTGCGGCCTTATTTTCTGCCAGTGCTTTCAATTCAGCCTCCATTTCTTCTTTCATTACCATTGACTTCTGCTCATATGGTACTTTCTGAAATTCTTCTCAACTCGATGATATCTAACAACAACATTATATATCTTCACTTTTTAACTACAGTCAGTGTTACACAAGTACTGTTGCAATTTTGAGTTTTGACCCTTGTTGTAGGGCCAAATATTAGGCTGATTAACATCTTT
>NW_006400517.1:11189-21616 GCF_000299155.1 Elephantulus edwardii | reverse complement strand
AATTTTAATAAAAATTCTTTTTTCATAAAGTAACTGCTCTCTAGAAATGAATTCTAAACATTTCTATAGTGATTATGCTGAAAATTTTGCTTTTCCTTTTGAAGTAATTAATTTTTCAAGCTTTTCATAGTTCTTACCTTCATTTTGTCTGATTACTTCAAAAATTACACTTAAATTGGGTATGTAAATTTGTCTGGCCACTAGATAGTTACACAGTAATTACTGTAAAATAAAATATCTCTGAGCATGAGAACTCAATATTCCTCCTGCCTGCAAATATTTTGAATTACCATATAAATAAATGAATGCAGATACTTTAATTATCATTTTAGTTTCTTATAGGTGTTCTGGAACTGCCACTACCAAAATTAAGTGTTGATTCTAGCTTGTCACCTTTTGAAAATAAAACTTATCATCAAGTTGCATTTATTTAGCTTAGAATGGCATATTTTTTATTATTAAGTCATGTTCTATCAAGGTGGAGCAGTTCTGTTTTACATACATAAAAGTAATTACGTAGCAAAATGCTTTTCTTCGAGAAAACTTGTGCATTTTCTTTTAATTTTTTTATTCAAGATAATGATTCTTTCAGACTTAAATGACCCTAAGACATTTCTTGAAAATAGCATCATTGCCAAGGTGTGACTTTGAATAAAAATCACCTAAGACCTATAGTTTATTAAACTGGCTGTGTACAGTCATTTGGGAAACTCTGAAGTTGGGGATTTAGCAATAAACCCAAAGATGATATTATGTATTTGTGTGTCATTGTGTGTAGTGCACGTCTCTGTATATATGTGCATGTGAGGAAAAAAGAAAATAAAAGTGATGACATACAGTAGATTCAGTTGGTTATTGTTATGGACCATCAAGTTAGTTTGAACACATTATGATACCACCTACATAAGAATAAACATTATCCACTTTACATCATCCCCACAAGCATTTTTATATTCAAGAAGTTAAGGACAAACCACCAAGCAGTATGCCCTTTCTCCCATTAGTAAAACTGACAGAGTGAGGGATAAGACTCATCACTAGAGTAAAGAAATTATTCAAAAAGAAATATCTTGCAAAAGGAGAAGTAGTAGAACCTATCCCAATTCAGAACACATCTCACCCAAAAAAATTCTGGGTAGAGGAGTTATATTATTTAGAATACTGATAAGAAAAAGGAGAATTAGGCACTCATGGCAGCTCTCTGGAAAGAAGAATCACCATTCAGAAATTTCTCGGGTACCTATAAAAACAACTTATTGCCATCAAGTCTAAATAAATTCATAGCTGACCTTTTAGTTAATTTTCAGAGAGAGGAGAGTGTACATATTTCTCACAATAAGCAACTGGTGAATTAAAACAACCTGTATTTGGACTGGTAGCACAACTCCTTAACCACTAAACCATCAAAACCTCCTCTTGGATACTGCTGTTGATATTGCAATTGAGTTGACTACAACCCATAGCAACCTTATAAATAATAGATCTCACCTCCACCTTGTCCTGTACCATCCTCATAATGTCTGTCAAGTTCAAGCCAATTGTGGTAATCAGTGAATCAATATACTACATTCAGGGTCTTCCTCTCTTTAGTTGATCCTTTATCTTTTTCAATAGTATATTAGTTGCTTGCTTCCCGACTAAATCAAGCCTGGAAGTAGGAGAGGCATCCACTTCTGAAATGGCTTGCCTCCAGAAACTCTATGTACGAACAATTCTCAGGCCGTTCATTCATAGGGTCCCTGTGAGTCATCTACGGCTCAATGGCATCAAACAACAACAACAATATTAGTTCCTTAAGACAATTTCCTCCTAAAAATGCTCTAAGTAAATGAGACAAAGTTTCTCTATCTTTGCCTCTAAGGAACACTCTGGTTATACTTACTAAAGACAGATTTATTTGTCCTTTTGGAAGTCTATGGTAGAGTCAAGACTCTCTCAACACTACAATTCAGAAATTCACTCTTCTTTGGTCATCTTTATACATTGTCCAACTTTCAGAAGCATAGGAAACAATTGAAAAGATCATGATTTGGAACATGCACAACTTAGTCTTTAAACTGACATCTTTGTTCTTTATAACTTTGGAGACGTCCTTGACAAGATTTTTCCCAGTGCAACATGTCTTTCTGAGGTTTAATTATGGATCTAAGCAAAGTTAAATCATTAACAACTTCAATCTTTTCTCCATCTATCACAATGTCTTCCCTTGGTCCAGTGGTGAGGATTAATATTTTATTAATGTTGATATGTAATCCATATTGAAGACCATAGCCTTTGCTCTTATGCAAGTTTCCTTTCATTTGTATAAACAAGGTTGTATCATTTGTGTAATGGAAGTTGCTGATGAGTCTTCTTTCAATCCTGATACTGCCCAAACTTTCTTCATATAATCTAGCTTCTCTAATTTTTGCTCAACATACAGATTGGATAGTAGTGGAGAAAGAATATAACCCTGAAACACGCTTTTCCTGAATAAATTATGCATTGTTCTTTTATTTTGTTCAGACAATAGTTTCTTGGTCTATGTGTGGGATTCACAAAAGCACAAGTAAGTATTTTGGAATTCTTATTCTTCTCAAGTTTAGTCTTAATAATTTGTAATTATCTACAGAGTCAAATGTCACAAGTAAACATATTTCTGGGAGTCTCTGCTTTCAGCGTAGATCCTTCTGACATTAGCAATGATAGCCATCACGCCAGGGCCTCTTCTAAGACCAGCTAATGGCAACAATGCACTATACCAATTATTTTTAAAGAATACTCAGGAATATTTCACTTGCTTGCGTTTTTAATGATATTGACAATTTCCATAATCTGTTAGGTGGATCACATTTAAAAAATGTGGACAAATATTAATCTTTTTTCTATCTGTTGGTCACATCTTCCATATATGTTGGTAGAGTTTGTTAAGTATGTCCAGGTTTGAATCTGCTTCTTGAAGCATCCCAATTGGCACTTCATCAATTCCTGGAGCTTTATTTTTTTGTCAATGCCTTCAGCGTATCTTAGACTTCCTTCTTCAGTACTACTGGTTCTTGATCATATGTTACTTCCTGAAATGGTTTTGTATTGATTGTTTCTTTTTGATCCAGTTACTCTGTGTTCCTTTCCATCTTCTTTTCATGTTGCCTGCATCACTCCAAATTTTGGTTATAGAATCCTTCAGTATTGCAACTCAGGGCTTGAATGTGTTCTTCAGTGTTTTTCAGCATATTGAAGCCTTTAAGATGTATTAAAAAAACAACTGATCATTTGAATGCAAAGTTTGACACAAGAAGTCCTGGTGGTTGGAAAATGTAGCCTTGGTTATAGAAATGAGTAATGCAAGTAATTTTTTTAAAAAATGTAAGTGGTGACTATACACATAAAGTCTACCTAATGGATTGTACAGGTATCAAATTGACTATATCCATGGAAAGGGAAATTGGAGAAGCTAAATATCAGCAAGAAAACCCAGGCTAAGACTGACTGTGGAAGAGACCATCAACTGCTCATAGGCAAGTTCAAACTGAAGTTGAAGAAAAGACCATGAGAACCATAATATGAACTTGAGGGCATACCAACTGAATTTACAGACCATCTTAATGATAATTTTGATGTGTTTTACACTGAAAACCAAAGGTTGTGAAAGGACACCAAGAATATCAACCACAAAGAAAGAAAAAATGGCATTACAACATCAAGGAAAAAAGAAACAACCAAAGTAGGTGTCAGAAGAGACTCTGAAACTTGCATTGGAACATGAAGAACAGAAACAGGTGGGAGGAATGCTGAGATAAGACAGTTGAACAGAAAATTTCAAAAGGCAGTTTATGAAGAAAGAAAAATACAATGAAATGTGCAAGTAGCAAAGGTTAGAAAAAGGAAGGGGAAGAACATGTTCAGTGTTACTTAGTTTGAAAAAACTGAAGAACTTGGAATACTAGACATCATTTATTAAGGGTAGTTTCAATTTTACCATGTAGTGGAAGATAAAATTTGGATATGCTTTCATTATAATTTATATTGGCTGTGGCCAATTATTTCTGAAAAACAGTTTAAGGAATTTATCCCCAAGATACCAGGATATGAAGCTGGATTACTTAAAACTTAGCATTTTTGTGTCTGAAAATAAGTTGCATTCCACTTGGAACACTGGTCTTATTTTCAAGTTTTCCTTTTTCCACTACACACAATCCTGATTTAAATCTATATTTACAACAATTCCATAAATTCACCTTTTGAAGAGCCTTCCTCTTTTATAGTGACTTCAGCTTTACCGAGCTTAAAGGCCTTCTCTAGAGTTTGGTCCAGCACTATAACATCCAAAGTCTATAAGAGGAAGTCTTACTATCCAGGCTTCAAAGAATTATTCTGATAGTATTGCATTCAAGATAAGTTTGTTTATTCTTTTGGAAAACTAGATATACTTAATATTCTTTGACAACTCTGTATTTCAAAGGAACAAGTCTTCTTTGATCTTTCTTATTCATTCTCAAGTTTTGCCATGCATGTGAAACAATTGAAAATACTATGCACACTGTAATCTCCAAACTGATTTATTTGCTGTTTACCACTTTTAAGAATTATTTACAACAGGTTTGCCCAATGCAGTATGTCATTAATTTCCTGACGGCTATTTCCAAGAATGTTCATCGAGTATTCAAGTGTAATAATATGCTTGATAAAGTCAACCTTTCTTCCATTTTACCATAATGCTTATTGACCAATTGTGAGTTTTCTTTATGGAGAAAGTGTGCTGAAATGCTTTATCTTTATAGACTTTGTTTCAATTTCATGTTGCTTTAAGCAAGCAAGATTGTGTCATTTGCATATTGCAGGTGATTATTGAGTCTTTTTCCCCCAACACTCCTCTTTATATCGTTCAATTTCTTGGATTATTTATCAGCCTATAACTTCACTAGTTGTTCACTTCAAACCTGAAACATCAAACTTCATACTTTATTATCTTGACATACATTTCTCTAGATTTTATATCACACATCACCTTGTTCTTTTGAAAAAGATTGTCTGATGGTCCATGTATGTGATGCATAAGCACAGGTAAGACAGGCAAAGAAATATCAAAATCTTCATCCAGTGATAATTTGTATATACAAAGTTGACTGAATTGAAGATGAGAGAACATAAAATAAAAAGAACAATCACACTCAGAAGTTTGAATTTTGTGGTCCATCCAAGAAAAATGAAAAGTGTATTTGTTTTATTATCTATATACTGATTTTTTTTCTTCTGTAAGAAAAATAGTGGTAAGAAGCTGTGCTGTGATTCCAAAGGTATGTACTTTAAATACAGCTGCTGTTCTGTGAGAGGATGGGTAATCTCCTGTGTAATTTACTGCCTTTGAAAACCCACTGGTGGGTCAGTTCTCATTCACAGGTACTCAATAACAACACAACATACTTTGGGTTGTTCCTGAAGAAAACTATCATGCTTGGAGAAAGATAGAGTTAGCTAAAAAGAGAAAAAGATGAATTTACAAGAACAGCAGAACAGCAGCAATTTTGAGAATGTCGCAAGACTTTGTAATGTTTCCCTATATTGCACTTAAATTCATGAATTTGCAACTGGCACAAAGACATCTATGGCAACAACAACCTACCTCAGCTTATCAAAAAAAGTCATATATGCAAATGACTTGACTACAAAAAGCAAAGTACTTCTAACTAAACCCACACATTGTAGCTTTAAAGGCCCTAAAAATCTGCTTCAGAAAGCCTAAACTCAATGCAAAAGCTTGGCCATCTAGTTGTAAGTGATTATCACGGAGCCTCCATTGAGCTATAAATTAGAAGGGAAAAGATTGCCCATCTCTCGAGCCACTGATGGATTTGAATTGTCAGAAAGGCCTGGCCTGTGGGTTAGTACCACTCAGTAGAGACTGCATTAACAGAGCTCCCTTTGGAAAGATTGAAAATCATGAGTGTTGTCTTACTCATGGCATCATTATAAGTCAAAATCAGCTAACTAGCTACTGGTTTCATTTTAGCTTTGACAAATCAAGGTGAAATTTTGCCTCCGATATATATGGCAACAACTCCAGAGAAAAGTGTTCCAGAGGAATGGATAAAGTAGAAACAAACAAATGAAAATCCAATAATAAATTAAGATAGAATAACTTCAGGAATTCTTGATTTTTTTTATTTAAAATAAAAATTTATATGAGAATTGTATATTCAATCAAAGCAACATTCAAATATACCAACAAAATATTGGAGGGACAGTGCAAGAGAGGAAGACCCTCAATGAGATGGATTGACTCAGTGACTGGGATAATGGAGATAGGGGTGTCAGAGACAATAAGGTTGTCACAGGATAGAGCAGGGTTTAGTGTTGTTTTACGTAGGGTCCCTATGAGTCACAGGTGACTTGACAGCACATAACAATAGCAACAACAACAACAACAATAACAACAACATAAGTACACAAGGTTTCACATTTATTATTGTAGAAAAATTATTAGGAAATATATTTTTAAAAAGGCGAATCTAGGGAGAGAAAGTATATAGCAAATATTAAAGCCCATCAAACCAGTACAGCTACTATTAAGTTTAATCAAGGGTGTTATATATCTAGAGATAGGTTTTGTAAAAGTGTAATTAAGTGTTCTGGGATTCTTCTTCTCAGAGTTAAACATAGTTTATTATGATCTACACAATCAAATACCTTTATTTAGTACTTAGAACACAAACAAACACACTCTGGCATGATCCACTTCCTGTTTAATTCCATTTGACATCTGTAATGATATCCCTGGTGACATTTTCTCTTCTAAACCCAGACTGAATATATGACAATTCTCTTTTTATGCATTATTCTAAATATTTTTATGATCTTCAGCAATATATTGCTTGCATGTGATATTGATCACATTATTTAATATGTTCACATTCTGTTGGACAGCTTTTCTTGCAAATAGGAACCAGTGTGGATCTCTTCTAGCCATTTAGATATAACTGTCTTCCAAATTTCTTAGTGTAGACTGGTGAGTATATCCTGGGCTGTATCTGTTAGGTTGAAGCATGTCAATTGTCATCTCCTTGATTCCTAGGACCATTTTTTTACAAATACCTCAGAGAACCTTGAACTTATTCTTTCATTACTATTGGCTCTTTTTCATGTGTTACTTCCTGAAATATATCCATGTCAACCAATTCTTTTTGATAGTGATCCTATGTATTTCTTCTGTCTTCTTTTGTTGCTTCCTGGATCATTCGAGATTTTCCACTGGTATCTCCCAATATTACAACTCAAGTCCTGAATTTGATTTTAAGTTCTCTCCGTTTTAGAAATGCTGAGCAATTTATTCCATTTTCATTCTCTGGCTTCAGGTCTTTGCTCATCATGTTATAATTCTTTGCTTTGTCTTCTAGAACCTTTTCAGCATGCAGGGTTGTACCATCTACATAATGCAGGTTGTTGATGAGTCCTCCTCCAATCCTGATGTCACATTTCTCCTCATAGAGCATAGCATCCCAGATGATCTGTTTCGCATATAGGTTGAAAAGGTATAAAGATAGGACACATCCTTGGCATACACCCTTGCCAATTTTAAATCATGAAATGTTTCATTACTTTGTTCTAATTACAGCCTCCTCTTCCAAACACAGGTTTCACATAAGCACAATCAAGTGTTTTGGGACTCCCATTCTTCTTAGAATTAGCCACAGTATGTTATGATCCACACAGTTGCTGAAACTGAAGAGGACCTGAAGCACTTGCTGCAGAAGGTCAAGAACTGGAGTTTTCAATATGGATTGAAGTTCCACATTGAGAAAACAAAGATCATTACTACTGGGACGAAAGACAGCATGATAATAGCATGGTGAAGAGATTGAATTTATTAATAATTTTAGTTTGTTTGGCTCTGTAATCAACACCTTGTCACCAGCAGCCAGAAAATCAAAAGATGAATTGCATTGGCAAATTCTACTGTCAAGGACCTCTCCAGAGTATTGGCGAACAACAATGTCAATTTGGAGATTGAAGTCTGCCTGATTCAGGCCACAGTCTTTGCAATTACTTGCTATGCATCAGAAAGCTGGACAATGACTGGGGATGAAGGAAGTAGAATTGATGCCTTTGAGCCGAAGTGCTGGAAAAGAGTATGGAATATAACATGGACTGCTGGGAGAACAAATAGGTTCATACTAGAGAAGGTGAAATCAGGATTCTGAAGCTTGTCTGAACTACTTTGGGCATGTTGCAAGGAGCAACCAGAACTTGTAGAGAAGCATCATGCTTGGAAGGGTGGGCAGACAGCTCAAGAGACGAAGACCTGCAATTATATGGATTAATTTAGTCACTGGATGTAATATGGCTAGGCGTATCAGAGACAGTGAGCTTGGCACACTATAGAGAAGAGTTCAGATCTGTTGTACATAGGTTCACAATGTGTCACAAGTGACATGACGCAACATAACAACAACAAGAAAACTCATGCAATTCTTTGAAATTTCCTGATCATCATTTTTGCTTCTACGTCTCTTCATTTTGCTTTGACTCCTCGGTATTCTAATACAGTTTTCAAAGTCACTTCCCATTATCTATCTTGATCTCTGTTTTTGCTTCTTTCTAAATAATTTATTTGCCTTTTGTTCTCTTCATGGATGATATCCTTGATGTCATCCCACAACTCATTTGGTAATCTATCATTAGTGTTCACTGCCTCAAAGGTATTACTTTTTCCTGAACCCTTTTTTTATTTTCTACATGTTTATTTACAAAATTTGAATATAGATTCAAACAAATTCTTTCAATTTTCCTCATTCCCCCCCACTCATCAAATATACAACCCCTTCTCCTGCACATCCACATTCCTCTACTTCCATACTCTCCCACCCCTCTTGGATCCTTATACTCATTCTAAAATAATGGATTTATACAATATTTATCCCTGTTGTACTGAGTTAGTTCACTCAGCATAATGTTCTCTAGTCCCTCTGAAGTTAATTTTAGTTTACAAAATCATAGCTCCTGCATGCTGCATAGAATTCCATTCTGTGAACGAACTATAATTTATCAATCCACTCCTTTGTAGTTGGACATTTGGACTGTTTCCATGTTCTTGCAATGGTGAATAATGCTGCTATGAACATCAGTGTAAAAATCTCAGTTTGTGCCTCAGTTCTCATATTCTCAAGGTATATTCCAGGTGTAAGAGTTCATATGCCAATTTAGTAGAGTGGCAAAATATAAGATCAATATCCAAAAATCAATAGGATTTTTCTACAGTAACAAAGAGAACTCAAAGAAGGAAATCAAGGAAGCAATACCATTTATAATAGCCAAACACAAATTGAGATATTTAGGAGGGAACCTAACTAGAGATACAAAAGACCTATACAAAGAAAACTACAGAGCATTTCTACAAGACACAATAAAAAACTAAAGAAATGGGAAAATGTGCCTTATTCATGGATAGGAAAACTCAGTATTATGAAAATGACGATCCTACCAAAAGCAATCTACACGTTCAATGCAGTCCCAATTCAGACACCAAATTCATTTTTTCAAGGAGATTGAAAGGGAAATTAGAAAATTTATTTTGAGAAGCAAAAGACCCCAAATAAGAAAACATTTCTAAGAAACAAAAATGAGGTTGGAGTCATAGCACTCCCTGATCTCAAAACCTACTGCACAGCAATAGTAACAAAAACAGCATGATACTGGTACAATGACAGGCACATAGACCAATGCAACAGGACTGAAAACCCAGAAAAAGACTCAGCTATGGTCAGTTTATATTTGGCAAGCAAATCAAAGCTATCAAATGGGGAAGTTATAAGCTCTTCAACAAATGGTGCTGGCAAAACTGGACTTCCACCTGCAGAAAGCTGAAACAGGATCCACATCTTACACCATACAAAAAATCATCTCAAAGTGGATAAGAGAGTTGGGAGTAAAGCTCTGAACCACACAGTTCATCAGAGACAAACTGGGATCAAACTTAGAAGCACTAGCTCAAAGTAAAAAGAGACTGTCAAACACAACCAGAATTACACAGTATAAAGAGGATAAAATTGATGCCTGGGGGCTTCCAAAGATTAAATCCCTGTAGACATCAAAAATTTTTTCAACAGGGTGAAAAGAAAACCTACAGACTGGGAACATTTAGTAATACCATCTCAGACAAGAGTGTTATAACAAAAGTTTACAAAATACTCTTGGGCCTCCACAAGAAAAAGACTGATAAACCAATTACAAAACAAACAAAAGACATGAAAGAATTCTCACAGAAGAAAATGCTCAAATGACAAACAGACTTATGAAGAAATGTCACTGGGAATAAGAGAATGCAAATCAAAACAGCAATGAAGTACCATCTCATTCCAGTAAAGCTTAACTGGGTAGAAAGTAATAAATGTTAGATAGGATGTGGCAAGAAATGTGTCCACTATTGTTGGTGGGAAGTTTGGTGCTCCCTC